>NW_028318903.1:7500-273300 GCF_062004578.1 Staurois parvus | reverse complement strand
TCTGCGTGGGCTGGGAGATGGCATCTCTTTAAATAACATCGCCTCAAGAAAGGCCTGAGATAATCCTGTTATGTAACATCCCTCTGCACCCACCTTCACATAGCAGGCTGAAGGCAGGGTGAGCCGCCTGCTCCTCAGCGACACGCAGAACACATCTCACCTTGTGATTTTTAAGGTCTATAAAGCCAAATCCCCGATGGTTGCTCTTCCGATTCTTCATGATGCGGACATTACTCGGAGACAACTGTACGTAAGGCTGGAGAGCTTTCACCACACTGTCTGGAGAAGTGTTCACACAGATCCCCCTGATGATGACGGCTGCAAAGAGATAAAACAAAGTTTAGTTCACCTCTCGTCCTCCAGGAGGATTCTGCCAGCAGCCAGTGACTTCTGATTGGGAGTCATGAAGGACCCAATTCTCGCGCAGATGTTTCACCACAATGTATACTGCTAAAAACAAGAAAAGTGCGAATGACTGTGAGAACAGCCCTCAGCACTTTCAGGATCATTCCACTCACTTGCGCTCTCAGAGTCGGTCTTCTTCGCTCCCTTGCTGGTCTTCGGCGGGGGGCTCCTTTCCCTAGGCGGGGTCTTATCCTTCCAGCGGTCTGGGCTGCGACCAGGAGGACTGCGTTTGGACTTGCGCTTTTTGCTGCGCTGTGGCGTGGAGGACAGGCTGGGTGGGGTTTTGGGTTCTTTATGGGCGTCTCTGATAGACAGATGGTCAGTACCTGCAGGAGGAGACACGGGGAGAAAGCAAGATGGAGAATTCGCCTGTTTTAGTGTATAAATTATATGTAAGATCTCCAGGAAGTAAAACACCGAAACATTGGAAGTTATCTGCAAATAGATTTGGATGATCTCATGCAGACCATAGACGGGTCGAAAACCGGACGTTTAAAAAAAAAAAAAAAAAAAAAAAAAAAAAAAAGAAAAATCGGTCGTTCAATGGGCCGACGTTACCACCAATGGTAGAAAAAACAAAAAAAAATTTTCGTCCCATCTACGGCCGGCATTTAATTACTTCTGTCCCTGCAGAGAGCTCCGCTATTATATTTGACATGAAAAAGTATTGCGGTTGCAACAATGTATCCATTTGTATCACTTCGGATACAGATGGTTTTATTCTGATACAAATAGATACATTGTTGCAACCGCAAGGCTTTTTATATAAAATATAATAGCGGACTGGAATTCTTTTTCTTCTTCTTGCAGGTCACGGCTCATGCGCAGATTTTTTATCAGTAAAATGATCGGCCGATTTGCCCATCATTGCCGGGAAAATCGGCCTATTGGCAAAATCGGCAGATTTTTTTCCAACTTTACCGATAAAAAAAATTGTGCCAAAAAATGGCCGACCAATTAACCCACTAAGGGTGCGAAAATCGGCCAATTTTCGACCTATGGCCGGCATTAGTTCTTAGGCCTTGTTCACACATGGTGTAGTATAACGTGTGTCTGTGCAAGGGCTGCTTTTACCCCCCATGGGGATGCTCAGGTGTTCCATGCACCCCCATTCAGGCTGTCCTATAGATATCAATTAGGACACAACATCTGCACGGACACAGCCGCTGCTGCCAATATGACATCCATGTGGGTGCAGGTGTCCCTGAACTGGCTGCGCTATTAGTACGCCCCATGTGAACAACGCCTTAGACAAAACAGAGCAGAAATATGGAAAACTGTCAGAATTTTTAAGGTTACACCCATATTTAGCGCATTCCCTACCCCAAGTGGACACCCTCAACCCCCAAAACAGTTGCCTCTCTGATAAAAAAAACAAACAAAAAAGACTCTCACAATGCCAACATGCTCCAGGGGAAAGGAGCCTCATTCATCAGTGGCTTTCAAATCGTATACAGGTGAAACTCGAAAAATGAGAATATGGTGCAAAAGTTCATTTATTTCAGTGCTGCAACTTAAAAGATGTAACTAATATATGAGATAGACTCATTCCATGCAAAGCAAGATAGTTCAAGCCGTGATTTGTCATCATTGTGATGATTATGGCATTTTATCCGTCGTAAATGGTCCCCATAAAGACAAAGCAGCGGTCACTCACCGGCCCTCAGCGCACTGCACTGCCAGCATCGTTCTTTGGACAACACGTTGACAGCGTTACACTGCGGGAGAGAAAGCACGGATCACAAAGCCAGCCACGTTTCGGCGAGTTCCGTTATCCACAAAGAATGATTACTCACCTGAAGACACGCCCATCGGTCGGAATTTGGAATATATTTCAGGTTGACTTTTTTCCCTCTAAAATGTAGAACGCCCTGAAACAACAACACAAAGCGACATTGCAGATACCGGCCAGCAAGATGAGTGCCAGCTGTGGGGTTCAACCATGCAAACCCAACACAGCAGCCAAAACAAACTGGACTATGAAACCGGACAGTCTGAGAGGGTCATGACTGGCCAAACTCTGCTGGTTTAAAAATTAAAAAAAAAAAAAAAAAAAAAAAAAAAAAAAGAAGATGGAGACAAACTTTCCTTGTGCAAAACCTGAAGTTTCAGAAACTACAAAATGACGGAATATTTTAAAATATATTTTCAGAACTAAAAATAAATTATACAAATTTTTTAATAATAAATATAAAATGTGGCCAAGTACTGTAAAGCATCAGTAAACCTAATTTATGCCGCACACGAGGGCAATGCTCAAGCATCGGCCAAGCATGGCATTTAGCCAAAAGTGTCCAAAAATAATAATAAAACCTCTCATTTGATTTTACGAGGGGGTCACATGTCCGTCATTCTACCTCTAGCCGCAAAGGCTGTGGAGCTTCAAATTGCCATGGTCATTAACCACCTAAGGGGCATGTCTGCCTATATAATCACGACAGCAGTGTGCGCTCTTCTAACCCAAGCTCCAAGGCTGTGGGCGGAGCCTCAAATCACAGTTGTCAATAGCCGGCTAAGGGGTGGGTCAGGAGGCGTCTGACTGCATAATTATGATCAGGGGCGGACTGACCATTCGAGCAGTGCCCGAGGGCCCGGGGTCAGTAGGGGGCCCCATGAAATGCCCCAGGTACCTATTATAGGCTTTTTTGGGTGTGCTTTGAATCTGGGCAAGGACACAGGGGCCCCATGATCCCCTATTGCCCGGGGGCCCCATGAGTTGTCAGTCCGCCCCTGATTATGACGACAGCAGTGTGCGCTCTTCTAACACAAGCTCCAAGGCTGTGGGTGGAGCCTCAAATCGCAACGGTTAATAGCCAGCTAAGGGGCGGACCAGGAGGCGTGTCTGCCTGTATAATTATGACAGCAGTGTGCGCTCTTGTACCAAAAGCTCCGAAGCTGTGGGTGGAGCCTCAAATTGACCCATCACCAGCTAAGGGGTGGGGGCTCAGAAGGCGTGTCTGCCTCTAATGATGACAGCAGTGTGCGTTCTTCTATCCCAAGCTCCGGCGCTGTGGGTGGAGCCTCAAATCACAGTAGTCAACAGAAAGCTAAGGGGCGGGTCAGGAGGCGTGTCTGCCTGTATAATTATGACAGCAGTGTGCGCTCTTCTACCCCAATCTCCAATGCTGTAGGTGAAGCCTCAAACTGACCCATCACCAGCTAAGGGGTGGGCCAGGAGGCGTGTCTGCCTCTAATTATAACAGCAGTGTGCGTTCTTCTACCCCAAGCTCCGACGCTGTGGGTGGAGCCTCAAACTGAGCCATCACCAGCTAAGGGGAGGGCCAGGAGGCATCTGCCTGTATAATCACAGGCAGCCTACTTTGCGCCTTACGTTTGTACAGCATCCTGTACACCAATACTGCAAAAGTGCAGGATGGCCTGACACCAAGGAAGTAAATGGGTCATCTTGTTGTCAACAGAAAGGAATTTGAAGCTGCTGGCAGGATCACCAGGTAACTGGGACACAAGAATACAGAGCAAGAATGGGCACGTAGGTATTAGTAACTAGAAATAACATTTGCAAACTTTTCCGATCACTTCAAAGCGGTTGTAAACCTTAAGACATGAAATACGAACAAAGCATATCCCGCTAGAGTGTGTGCTTGTCTCAAACCAGAGCACTAAGTGTAATTTCTGTCTGCTTCTTTGTTCCTCTGCTATTATAGCATGAGTCACTTCTGGCAAGTTTTCCTGACACCAAGAGAAAAGAGGTGACAGGGGAGGGAGCTCCAGCGCACAGTCTATGATTCACAGCCTCAGCTCCTGTGTGGAAGTGGGGGGTTGTCTCTTTCCCCCAATCAGCTCTCAGAACTCTCCTCACTGAGCCATGCAGTGTGTACTCAGCTCTCCAACCCCTTTTATTCTGAACTCTTGGAAACGCTTTATAAATCTGGACTTTGAACAGATGTAGAGAAGAGAACACTGCAGATAAACAGGTACAACTTACAGTGGGTACAGAAAAGAATCACCCACCTTTAAAATAATCACATTTTGTTGCTTTTCAGCCTGAAATTAAGTTTTAGTTTTATCCTGCTGTATTTATTCAGTGCAATGTATAACATCCAAGTGAAAGATATAACACCAACATGTCAGAAAAATAAAATAAAAAACACATTATTCGAGTTGGAAAAAGGATAACCTCACTTCCTAAAAATGACTTGTAAACTCAATCAGATGTAACTAATCACCTCAATGGCACAGAAAACCATTTGACTATCAACTGTGATCAGCTGGGGTCATTTTGATTGGCTCAGCATGAAAAGAGCTTTCCTGGAGCTTTTCAGTCCGATAGTGCAACATAAGCAAACAATCCACTATGGGTGGAAAGGCACTGTCACCGGGATCTCTGGGATAGAGTTGTGGACAGGCACAAGTCAGGAGATGGATGCCAAAATATTTAAAACGTTTTATCAATACCTAGAAGCAGAGCGAAGCCTATTATGAAGTGGAAGGTATTTGGTACAACACAGACCCTCCCTGGATCAGGACGTCGCTCCATACTGCATGAAGGAAACTGGTCAGAGAGGTTACCAAGAGGCCTACAGCAACTCTGAAGCAGTGTCAGGAATTGGATGACAAAGAGCGGTCATTGTGTGCATGTGACACCAAGATCACAAATCCTCCACAAATGTGGCTTGTATGGGAGGGGTGCAAGAAAAAACCCGCTCCTCAAGAAAGGCCACATGCGATCACCACTGAGCTTTGCTAAAACGCACTTTGAAGATTCTGAGGTCACATGGAAAAAGGTGTTCTGGTCAGATGAGACTGAAATGGAATGGTTTGGCCTCAACACTAAACAATATGTCTGGTAGAAATCCAAACCAACTCACCATCCAAATCCCACCATTCCTACAGTACAGCATAAGGGGGGAATATCCTGTTATGGGGGGGTTTCTCTGCAGCAGGGACTGGAGCACTTGGCAGGATAGAAGGAAAATGGATGGGGCAAAATCCCGTCACATTCTGGAGGAAAATCTGCTGCCCTCTGCCAGAAAGTTGTCAATGGGAAGAAGGTTTATCTTCCAACATGGGGATGAGCCAAAGCACACCGTAAATATGACCCCCCCAGTGGTTGGAGGAGGTGGTGAATGTCCCTGCATGACCTAGTCAGAGTCCAGACTTAAACCCCATTGAAAATCTGGGGAATGACTTGAAGACTGCAGTCCACAAGCGGTCACCATGAAATTGACCCGAATTTGAGTCATTCTGCAAAAAAGAGCAGGCAAATATTGCAAAGTAAGCAGAGACATCCCAACAGACTAAAGGCTGGAATTAAAGCAAAAGGTAGTTCAACAAAATACTGACACAAGGGGATGATCTCTTTTCTGACTCAGTAATTCTGTTTTTTTCTGACATGTTGGTGTCATATCTTTCACTTGGATGTTATAAGTTGCACTGAGTAAATACAGCTGGATAAAACAAAAACTGTGTGTCTTAATTTCAGGCTGCAAAGAAACAAAGTGTGAATATTTTAAAGGGAGGCGATACTTTTTCTATACCAGCTGTAAGAAGGATTTGTTTCATCTGTGTAACATCTGAGGCCACTCACTTCACTGAGTATACTGTGACCCCCGGTTCACACCTATGGGGGCGTGCATTTGAATGGACTCCCGTGCCCGTGACACGCAGGGAAAGAAGTCCCTACACTTCTTTGGAAAATGCAGCCCGCACGGGAACCTCAGTTCCCAGTACGGTTGCATTTCCCAGTGCGGGCGGCGTGCCATTAGAACTAATGGCCCCCGCCCTCAGGTCCGCAATTCTGTGCGGGTGATGCAGCTGCACAGATTTTTGTGCAGATCCGCAGCGGCACCACCCGCACAGATGTGAACCTAGGGTGAGGGTTTACAACCACTTTAATCACTTGCAGAAAGCTGTCAGGTGTCCAATGAAATCTTAATACACTCGTTATATGGCTTCTCAATTCTCTAAATCAGTGGTTCTTAACCTTTATAAAACCAAGGCTTAGTAAATTCTTCCAAAAACTTCCATGCCCCAACAGCAAAAAAAATAAAGTCTGTACTCACACAAAAATATAGGAATACAAAATATGTATTGAAATGCCGGGAGGCCCTGGGTGTCACTGGGATTGGGGGAAAGGGGCTGGGGAGTGGGTAAGGAGAGTCTACAGATTGGAGGCCATGTAGAGGATGAGGTTTCTGCAGGAAGCTGTGGGGGGCACTATGAAGGGCTGGAAGCTCTGCAGCAGACTAGGGGGAGCTGTGGGAGGCTGGGTAGCACTATGGAAGCTAGAAGGCACTGTGGTAGGTTAAGGGATCTGCACCTCACTGGAGACAAGGGAGGTCAAGTACTTGTGGTTGTGGAGTGAGTCAGGAAAGTCTACAGCAGATTTGGTGGCCATGTAGGGGATGAGGTTTCTGGAAGGGCACTGTTGGAGGGTGAAGGACTGGAGGTTCTGCCGCAGACTAGGGGGCATTTTTGGCCCCTATGAAGGTTGAAGGACACAATGGGAGGTGGAAGGCACTGTGGTAGGTTAAGGGATCTGCACCTGGCTGGAGGCAAGGGAGGTCAAAGCCTGGTGGTTGTGGAGTGAGTTAGGAGAGTCTACAACAGACTTAATGAAAATGTAGATGAGGTTTCTGGAGGAAGCTGTGGGGGGCACTGCTGGGGGTGAAGGACTGGAGGCTCTGCAGCAGATTGGGGGGCACTGTGGGAGGCTAGGTTGCACTGTGGGAGGTTGGAGGACACTATGGGAGCTTGAACGCACTGTCGTGGGTTAAGGGATCTGCACCTGGCTGGAGGCAAGGGAAGTCAAGGCCTGGTGGTGGAGTACCACTGATCTGAAGTGAGGGGAAAATCCACTCGGCAGCTTAAACTAGAACAAGTTTCCCCACTAAAACATTCGCAGGTGAAAACTATAAGTTTGGTTTTCCAATCACTTCCTTCCTTTTTAGACAATGGTAACTAGGACAAATAGGAGATGAATCTCTCCAGTAAGAACACATAGTGATAAAAGTAGTGCAGCTCCTGAACTCCAATGTTGTCCCACTGGTATAAGAATTGCAGTGGTATCTGGACAGAGTAGGAGTGGATTCTGGGTTGGCAGCTTTTTCATACCATAAATTTCCAGTTTCCTTGACTTGTAACTAAATGGACCTGAGACTGAAGTGCCAAAAAGAATTGATCTAGAATATGAATTCTAATATAAAATCAGATTAAAAGACACTCACAAAGAAAGGGGCCAGAAGATCCCTTAATCAAGGCTTGAAGGCAGTAGATACTGGACTGAATTAAAAGCAAAGTATTTAGCACTTTAAGTCCAGTTTTAGGACCATGTAGAATCCAAATGTAGGGCTTAACATGTAACATGGTGTCACGTGAACCACCCAAGCGCAAAACAACCCCTCTCTGACAGCTTGTAGGAGTTCTACTCTACAGCAGCTGTGAAGATTTAAAATTGGTGTGACTTTTAAGGCTCTGCCCACACAGCCACGTCATTCATTCAGAGACCTTCACCTCTCACCTATTAGTTCAACCTGATGTCCCAATTAGAAGAACATGCAAGTTACACCCACCCATAAAATGTACAATCCACCAAACACTGGAAAGAGAATACAACTTGCACTGGGTTGGTGCAGATACAAAAGTCACCCAGTGTCACAGCAATTGATGCCATCCCTACCAGGCAAAAATGACAAATGTACCAATCACAACCAGGGCCAGCTCCAGAATCATCCAATGGAAATATACAGATATAGACAACAGAGGTGACAGGGCACAACATGAATATGGAATAAGACAGATTAAAAATCACTGAAGATAACCTCTTAGGATCACGCAAACTGTTAATGATGAATACATCTGTAACAGTCACCAATCAGTGAAGACAAACTGTACAGCACCTGACAGTCTCTAGACCAGTCTCTCTCAACTTTTATACCTCAGAAGAACCCTTGAATTAATTTTTACATCTCAGGGAACCCCTGCTAAGATTAATCCATTGGGAGTCATTAGGAAGGTGCCTCTTACAATGGTGGTCATTGAGAAGAATGACCCATACATTGGTGGCCAGTGGAAAGAATGTTCCCCTTACAGTGATGGCTAGCATGAAACCTTTGAAGATCATTGTTGTCCTGCTACTGGATCTGCCAAGTGGTAATGGACCTAGATCTATGATGGCACCATCAAACGGAAGATCATTTAGCCACAGCTCAAGGAACCCTCCCTGGCAACCTCTAGAGCAGGGTTTCTCAACCAGGGTTCCATGAAACCCAAGGGTTCGTTCAGAAGCTGCTAGCGGTTCCTTGAGCTATGAGCAATTTCTGCCTTTCATAAGGTTTCACTGACATCATTGACCTTTCAAGTTATCTGTAAGGGGGCAATTCTTCCCAAAGACCACAGGTGTAAGGAACACATTCTTCTCACTGACCATCAGGCTAATGTATCATGAGCTGTAGATATAGTAATTTTAAGAAGGGGTTCCTTAAAACTAAAAGGCCATTTTTATAGGGTTCCTCTGTTTTTAAAAGTTGAGAAGGGCTTCCCTAGAGCAACCCTAGGATTCCATAAAACGCTGGTTGAGGATGATGAGCTGTAGACAATTACTGAAGAATAATGTGTCTTCAGATTTTCAGCTCAATTTTTTCTCCATCGATGTTCAATGACACACAGACCTTCATTCCAAAGAAAAGTTCTCTAGAAGGTATTTCAGGACAAAGGGCTGGAGAGAAATCCCTCTGGTAGAGCTCTCAGCACTACACCCACCAGGAATCACAGGTAACTATGGAGTAATTGAGCTCTCCGTACTACCTCTCCCTATACACACCACAGGGAGCCTTCCAACTATTATACTGCACACTGCAGGATAAAGAATGAGAAAAATAATGCTGATTGGAAACAAAGAATGCACAAAGAAACCATGATGGCATTTCTTACAGCATGCAATGTCGTCCTCCACTATGGTTCCTACAGTGTATCCAGAAAGTATTCACAGCGCTTAACTTTTGCCACATTTTGTTATGTTACAGTCTTATTCCAAAATGGATAGAATTCATTTTTTTGCTCAACATTCCACAAACAATACCCCATAATGACAGTGTCAAAGCAGTTAAGTTTTTAAATCTTTGCAATTTGTTACACTCACAATTGAGCATTGGTGCATCCTACTCCCACTGATCACCCTTGAGATGTTTCCACAACTTGATTGGAGTCCACCTGTGAGAAATTCAGTTGATTGGACATGATTAGGGAATGCATAAACCTGTCTATAGAAGGTTCCACAGGTAACAGTGCGTGTCAGAGCACAAACCAAGCCATGAAGTCCAAGGAATTGTTCGTAGATCTCCGAGACAGGATTGTATCAAGGCACAGATGGGTGCAGAAAAATTTCTGCAGCATTGAAGGTCCCAATGAGCACAGCGGCCTCCATCATCCGTAAATGGAAGAAGTTTGGAACCACCAGGAATCTTCCTAGAGTGGGTCACCTGGCTAAAATGAGTGATCGAAGAAGAAGAAGGGCCTTAGCCAGGGAGGTAACCAAGCACCCGATGGTCACTCTGAAAGAACTCCAGTGTTTCTCTGTGGAGAGAAGAGAGCCTTCCAGAAGAACAACCATCTCTGCAGCACTCCACCAATCAGGCCTGTATGGTAGAGTGGCCAGACGGAAGCCACTCCTCAGTAAAAGGCAAATGGCAGCCTGCCTGGAGTTTGCCAAAGGGCACCTGAGGGACTCTCAGACCATGAGAAACAAAACTCTGGTCTGATGAAACAAAGATTGAACTCTTTGGCCTGGATGCCAAGCATCATGTCTGGACTAAACCAGGCACCGCTCACCACCTGGCCAATACCATCCCTACAGTGAAGCATGGTGGTGGCAGCATGCTGTGGGGATGTTTTTCAGCGGCAGGAACCGGGAGACTAGTCAGGATTGAAGGAAAGATGAATGCAGCAATGTACAGAGACATTCTTGATGAAAACCTGCTCCAGAGCGCTCTGGACCTTAGACTGGGGCGATGGTTCATCTTTCAACAGGACGACGACCCTAAGCACACAGCCCACATAACAAAGGAGTGGCTACGGGCCAACTCTGTGAATGTTCTAGAGTGGCCCAGCCAAAGCCCAGACTTGAACCCGATTGAACAACTCTGGAGAGATCTGAAAATGGCTGTGCACTGATTCTCCCCATCCAACCTGATGGAGCTTGAGAGGTCCTGCGAAGAACGGGAGAAATTGACCAAAAATAGGTGTGCCAAGCTTGTAGCATCATACTCCAAACAACTTGAGGCTGTAATTGGTGCTAAAGGGGCTTCAACAAAGTATGGAGCAAAGGCTGTGAATACTTATGTACATGGAGTTTTTTTTTTGTTTTATATTTTTAAGAAATTGCAAAGATTTCAAAATGAACTTCTTCCACATTGTCATTATGGGGTATTGTTTGTAGAATGTGGAGGAATAAAATGAATTCAATCCATTTTGGAATAAGGCCGTAACATGACAAAATGTGGCAAAAGTTAAGCGCTGGGAATACTTTCTGGATGCTCTGTATATGTTCTGAATAGGTAATGGCTCTCCTCTTGTTCAGAAAGATGAGGTTTGATTACTGCACCACCTCCACAGATGCCACCACAATCATATATAACTGGACAATGACAGACGTTGCGCCACACAAGAAAATGTGCACATAGCAGCCATCTGGAAAGACACCTAAAGAGAAAAAGGTGCATTGTAGGTCAGATCTACTTGTTTTTGGGGTGCTTCTCGCAAGCGCTGCTTTTGGTTTTACATCCCTGGGCAAGACATCTAGCTCACTTGAGTGATGATAGTGGTGTGGCGGAGGCGAAGGCAGAACCAAGAATTCTGGACAGCTTCATACCCCAATATAATAAATGTATTATCTGCACAAATACTTGTAGCTCAGTTTAGCCATTCTTGTGGTTGTATGCTTCATAAGCAACACAACTAGCTCAGTGATCTCACTTCTCTACACTACAGATAACCAACATGGCTTGGTCACCATCCTTGCCCTAGTCTGCTGAATGGACCATGAAGTGGTCAGTCTGGACTCTTCCATTCTATGGCATTTCCTGCAATAGACTGACAGCATACACATTAACATTTTTCTTGTTCAGACCCGCGAGATCAACATGAGAAAGCACTAGATTCCACCCTTCAAGCTAAACAGCGTCTTCCCCTTCGACTATTGCATACAGAGCCATTGACACCTACGGCTGTCTGAAACCGCGAACAGTAATTGGATCTGATTGGACGCAGTCACCTGTGAGCTGACAAATTTCCATCCGTCTTCTTTGATTTTTCAGCTGAAGTTGGTCATGCTGGATGGTGCCAATAGGGACACCGGCAGCTTGACTTTCGGCTGATTTGGCAAAAATTGTCTGAAAAGCGAGCTGCGTATGGTCAGCATAAGTCTGGGTTCTACACGGCATTACCGAGAAGCGATATCAAGGCAGATCGAAATAATTTAGCTAATGCTATAAAGGAATACTATTTTGTAGAAAAGAAAGAAGGAAAAAAAGGAGGGGGAGGGAGAAAGGAGGGAAAAAGAAAAAAAAAAGTGGAAAGGAGAAAAGATAGAGAAGGGAAAGAAAGGGAGGGGGAGAGATATAGGAGGATGAGGAGAAAAGTGAGAAAGAAAAGAGAGTGGGAGAGGAGAAAAAGGAAGGGGGAGTCTCGGAAGGGGGAAAGAGGGAGAGAAGAAAAGACGGGAGAAAAAGTGGGCAAAGAAGAGAAAAGAGTGGGGGAGAGAGGAGGAAAAAGAAGATGGAGGAAAAAAAAAAAAAAAGACGAAGAGCGGAAAAAAAGGGGGGTGGGGAAGCGGGGGAGGAGAAAAGAGGTGAGAAATAAAGTGGGGCAAAGAGGATAAAAAGAGTGGGAAAGACAGGAAGAAGGGAGAGGAGAAAGAGGGGCGAGGAAGGAGAAGATTGTGTGTGTGGGGGGGGGGGTACTACGAAGAGGAGAAAAGATAGGTAAGAAAGATGGGCTAGGAGAAGAGATGAAGAAGAGAAAAAAGAAAGGCGGAGGAGGAAGAAAAGATAAAGGGAAGATGGAGGCGAAAAGAGGCAGAGGAGAATATGGGGGGGGGGGCAAGTGTGTGAGTGGAAGGGGGAGAAGGAGAAAAAAAAGTGGAAGAGAGAGGTGGGGGAGGGAGAAAGAGAAGAGGTAGAAAGTGGGAGAGGAGAGCAGAAAAAATGTTGTGAGAGGAGACAGAGGAGGAGGAGAAAATATGAGAAAAAAAAAATTATAGGGAAGGAGGATGGAGGGGAAAGGGGGAGAGGGGAAGAGGGGGGAGAGGGGAAGAGGGGGGAGAGGGGAAGAGGGGGGAGAGGGGAAGAGGGGGGAGAGGGGAAGAGGGGGGAGAGGGGGGAGAGGAGAAGAGGGGGGAGAGGGGAAAAGGGGGGAGAGGGGAAAAGGGGGGAGAGGGGAAAAGGGGGGAAGAAAGGGAAAAAGGAGAGGGAAAAAGGGAAAGGGGGAAAAGGGAAAGGGGAAAGGGAAAGGGGGAAAAGGGTTCCCTGGGAAAAGGGAAAGGGGGAAAAGGGAAAAGGGAAAGGGGAAAAGAGAAAGGGGGAAAAGAGGAAAATGGGAAAGGCCCGGAAAAGGGGAAGAGAAGGTGAAAGGGGTGGTGGACAGAAAGGAAAAAGATGGTAGGACCAGACAGGGGTGGAGAGAGGCAGAGGGAATGGGGAGAAAGAGGGGCAGAGAAAGGAGAAAAGAGGGAGAGAAAGAGGGTGGGGGTGGGATCTATAGTGGAGAGGGAGCCTATTATGGTTTAATGCATTTTAAGTCCTTCTTAACCCCCGTGTGTCTTCTTCTACAGCAAGTTCCCCAGCATTTCCTGCGCCTCTCTACAACCACGCAGACCTGTACAATGGTAACTGCCCTCCCTATGAACCATGCAGCTTGTGGCATAACACTTCAACTTCTATTTATCAGCAATTCCAAACCTTTCAGACACGCAGAGCGCCATGTAGTGGAGGATGTACCGCTATGATCATGTGACCGAGTAGTGCGGGTACACTAAAACTAAAAGCTGTAACCGCAGTGCCTTAGGAGGTAAACCTATGAGACGTTTGCAATGTGACACAGAAGATTACTCCAGAATCCAGCTGCCTGCACTTTTCTGTTATGAAGTATGTCCCACGTTGTGCAGGCGGCTGGATCCCGGGGAAGTCTTCTGTGAATGGATGCCCAGTCCTCCTCCAGGTTCTGAACTTCCAGTCTGCTAATCATTAACATCTTCAGGCAAAACAGCCATACAGATGATCTGGCGGGGGGGGGGGGGGGGGGGGGGGGGGGACACCTTCTATTCTCCATAGAAGTTCCTCTGATGATTACATTGCTTGTAGCACAATCTGTGAATGGGGGCAAGTCAGGAAGAGGACGGGGCATCCCAGCTGTCAGAGACATACTTCACTACAGGTAAGCGATTTCACTAAAGCCGTAGGGAATTTTTTTTTTCAGCTTTGATATTATGGGGTGTATATCTGATTTTTAGGTTTCTGTGCTGGAAAGACTGTGATACAGAATTTGCCATCCCTTTCACAGAATTACTGGCAGTTCTAGGATTCTGAGGTGTAGTTTTGTTGGAGAGAAGATATTACATAGCCTTGATCATATTGTATAGCCCTGAAAGAATATCTATAGAAATCGAGAAAACTTTCAGCCACCAGAATGCAGAAGGTGGTGTTGAAGTGACTGGATCTTTGCTGCGCAAAGGAAATGGTTCCAGCTTTGCGCTCAATGCCTCTTACGGCATCAATCTACCACAGAGCAATGGCGGACAGTATGATTCCGATCCCCATCGGCCATGTGACACATTGCTCCACAAGATCGGCAGTTATTAGTAAAAAGAAGACTGGATTGTTCTAAAGATCTTTTTTTTCTTCCCTGCACCTATATTAAAGGTCAACTCCAGCGTTCTGCCCCCCACCCTCAACCACAAAAAAAAAGAAAAAAAATCAATATACATACCCTAAATGCAAGTTTCTTCCAGCCGAACATGTGAGGGGTGGGGGTCCTTTTTTTAGTATTAAAGTGATATTAAACCCTCCATTTAAAAAGTGCGCTAGAGCAGCAATCCTCTTCCCTTACTGTGCTTCCCGTCACTTTTCTGAAATTTCTCTTCAAGGTTTCTCTGTCCTCCGTCTCCATTTAAGGCCTCTTTCACATGGACTTCAGTTTATATCAGAGCAGTCAGAACAGCAAGCTTTGACAAAGCATTTGCCGGGCTTTCAGCGAGCTTGGCTGAAGTTTTTAACCACTTGCCACCCCACCACAGTACATACACTGAGGTGCACGAGCATGCTCAGTCATGTATAAATAAGTGACCGAGCCTCTTCTGGGCTAGGCACGCAGTCCTCCTGTGACCATTGTGTCCATCGGACACAGCGGATTAGTTACCGGTATCTGGTAACCAGGTATCATGCGATGGCTCTGATTGGTCATAGCCATCACGTGATAATGGAAACCACCTGTCATGAATGGCTTTCCGTTCTTGAACAGCTTGCTTACTGTTGTGATCTGTGATTGACCCAATGCAATCACATGGTACCTGGCTACCTTTACCATGTGATTAGCTGAGTCAGTCACAGATCACAACCATAAGCAAGCTGTTCATAAATGGTCAACCCACTCATGACAGCTAAAACTATTGCTTACACAGGACCATCACTGTATGAGCAATAACAATGCAAAAAAATAAATCCCTGATCACCTCCCTTAGGCTACGTTCACACTAGCTCTGTCAGCAGGTGACAGACAGGCGTTTGGGAAGCGTTTTTAATGCTTCTCAAACGCCTCTGAAAATTCTGCACATGGCAGCACACAAAGCTGTTCACACGTTCGCCTCTGGTAGAGTCAGAAGAAGTTGAAGCCTCCCATTCAAGTCCATGGCGCAGCTCCGCAAACGCCTGGCCTGCATTCGCGGTGCAGTTGCGAGGCGTTTGCGGAGCGTTAACACCATTTAAACTTCATTATAGGCTTTTTTGGTGCGGTTTTAACACATGGCAAACGCCACAAAACCGCGCATAGGGTGTTTTTGGAGCGTTTGCGGAGCAATAAAAAACGCTTCACAAACGCCTAACGCTTGTCAAACGATATATGGCGTTTGGCAAGAGTTAGAAATAAAGTCAAGTGTGAACGAGCCCTTACAGAGCAGTGCAGTGTCAACTATGGTGACACGGAGTTACTCTGATGACAGGATGTAAAAAAAAAAATAAAAAAATAGAAAAAAAAAGAAAAAAAAAGAAAAAAAAGAAAAAGTAAAAACAGAAAAAAAAATTGAAAAAAGTAAAAATAGAAAAAAAAGTAAAAATAGAAAAAAAAAGGTTTTAAAGATGTTTTCTTTTCTTTTTTTTTTTTACACACATACTGCCACCATCCAGTATGCCTGCTACCAGCCACACCAGTCATATGATGAGGCTGTGCTGCACTGGTTACAGTATTTAAAAAATGTGAAAAAAAAATATTTTATTTGCTTTCTTCATTTCCAAAAAATTGTGACAAAAAATTACTTCACCATGCCTCTAATTGCCACTTTAACAAGCTATTGGCAGGCGACAGCAGTTCTTGAAAGTCTGCTAGCAGCTTGCTTAAAGTGGCAATCAGCCCTCACATTAGGATCTGTGGTCAACAATTACAAACAGGAACTGAATGGTACTTTAAAAGCTTCAACAAAGCTCGCTGAAAGCTCTGCAAATGCTTCGTCAAAGCTTGTTGTACACACTGCTCTTACACAAGCTGAAGCCTGTGCGAATCAAGCCTTAGGGTGGCTAGGTTGCCCTGCAGGGTCCCTCCGGAGACCCGCTGTAGACACACTCATGAGTGCGCTCCAGATTGCAACCTGAAGTGCTGACGCTCTGTGCGCCAACACGAACAGGCAGATTCTAGGCTTAGGAAGGTAGGCCACTCCCCCAGCTCCTCCAGGGAAGGGGTAGCTCCAAAAATTGCTGTGGAGACAAAGACACCAGCAGAAACTCTACACTGGGCATGCATGCGCTTGGTTTTCACGGTGCCAAGGATTATGGGACATGTGACCTCTATATGAGGTTTACAGTGCGCTGCTTGTAACATAACCTGCGAATGGAGGGGAGTCAGGAAGAGGACGGGGTATCCCAGCTGTCAGAGACATACTTACACCCAGCAAGAAGTTCAGGGAAGCGGTACTGGGAGATAAGGAGCGAGTAGCTTTTATGAAACCAATTTGTGACTCGGGAAATACTCTAACAAAACATTATCCCATAAATTAGGCAAGGTGAAAAAAAAAAAGAGGGTTTAATACCACTTTAAGTGGTCCTCACTGCTAGATAGAATGGTGCTCATGCTATGACATGTGAGCCCCATCAGCCCAGGCAGAGCGATAGGAGTGTCTGACAGCCTGGACTTACAGAAAGTGAGTTGAAGGACGCTGGGTGTCATTCAACCTAGAAGAGAAGTGGCGCTGCTGAACAGAGTGTCTGCTGGGGACAGCGCCGGATAGTAGGGGAGTACTGCAGTGAGCGGATTTTTTTTTTTTTTTTTTTTATTTCTTCATTCTAATGCTGAATAAATAAAATGGAATTTTATTTATTAAGTCTGGAGTTGGCCTTTAACACCACTTTAGCTGAGGATTCCCTCTCTACTCCATGCCGTTTCCTGGTGGCATGCCATGGAGAACTCCGCAGCCACAGATACAGGCAGCGTGCTACCATCACACACATGTTCAGTGCGTGGCACACAAAAGATACACAAGTGTGTCAGTCACGGATGCCCCAGCACACTTGTTAACCCTCTGCGAGTGCCACCTGAAGCCCTTTCCCTCATCCCCCTCCCTCCTGTCCATCCTTCCACAGCAGCGCTGAACCGGTGGGTAAAGCAACCTTGTTGGCTTCCATGCATCCGACGGCCTCTTCCACGAGGGAAAACTCCACGCAGACAGAGCCGAGGCTGTAACCTGGGGACAGCATGTGATACAGACGGGATGCCAGTTAGTATAACATGAAGAAAACAGGACCAGTCATCAATACACAGCCCTCCCAAGAAACATAGCAAATCATTTGATCCTTAGGTCATATACAGTATATGCAACGGAATCATCATACAGAAAGATGTTTGAACAAAGAGCAATACGGATATCTACAAGAAATGGACCTTTGCATTACCTCTGATACCAAAGAAAAAAAAAACCTGAAGAACAAAATCTCATCAATATCTGCTCTAAAAGGCAAAAAAAAAAAAAAAAAAAAATAGGTTTTTCATTGGGGTGAGGGAGTCAACCATGGAAAACACGATCCATGTATGAGCAAATCCTCACCAGCCATCATTCCGATGACAATCTGAAGAGCTCCTGTGAGCAAAATGGACACTCTGGGCCGGTGTTTCTCAACCAGGGTTCAACGGAAGGCCTAGGGTTCCTCCTGAGGTTTCCAGGGGTTCCTTGAGCAATGGTGGATTGCTCTCCTACCTACAATGACCCCAAAGGGTGATTTTCCACTTACCGCCAATGAAAAGGGACTCTTCTACAATGACCACTAATGTTACAGGGCATCACAGGTTTTTACTGTCTTCCTTTCTATGCAGTGCTTATTCATTTCAAGATATTTCTGAAAATTGTTTTGTTTATGGTAAGTACACCACACTACGTATTTGTTTACTTAAATTTTTCTTCAACTTACTGATCAGTTTAATGTACCATGAGCTGTAGGAAGAATCAAGTCTAGCGGGGTTCCCCAAGACTTCAAATTTTCCTCAGGGGTTAAAGAAGTTGAAAAAGGCCCCTCTAAGCAGCAAAGTCACGATCAGAGTAGCCATGAACAGTCTACACTCGCCAGCCATTTTATTAGGTCCACCTTGTTCATGCCAAGAAAATCTTCCCCACACCATGACACCACCACCAGCCTGAACTGTTGATACAAGGCAGGACGGATCCACCACACCATTAGCCTGAACCGTTTATACAAGGCAGGATAGATCCACCACACCATGACACCACCACCACCAGCCTGAACCATAGATACAAGGCAGGATGGATCCACACCATGACACCACCACCAGCCTGAACTGTGGATACAAGGCAGGATGGATCCACCACACCATGACACCACCACCACCAGCCTGAACCATAGATACAAGGCAGGATGGATCCACCACACCATGACACCACCACCACCAGCCTGAACCATAGATACAAGGCAGGATGGATCCACACCATGACACCACCACCAGCCTGAACTGTGGATACAAGGCAGGATGGATCCACCACACCATGACACCATCACCACCAGCCTGAACCATTGATACAAGGCAGGATGGATCCACCACACCATGACACACCAATACCAGTCTGAACCATTGGTACAAGGCAGGACGGATCCATACTTCCATGTTTGTATAAAATTCTGACGCTACCATCTGAATATTGCAGCTCAAATGGAGACTCAGACCAGGCAACGTTCTTCTAATCTTCTATTGTCCAATTTTGGTGAGCCTGTGCGAATTGTAGCCTCGGTTTCCTGTTCTTAGCTAACAGGAGTGGCACCCGGGGGTGGTCTTCTGCTGACAGGAGTGGCACCCGGGGTGGTCTTCTGCTGACAGGAGTGGCACCCGGGGTGGTCTTCTGCTGACAGGAGTGGCACCCGGGGTGGTCTTCTGCTGACAGGAGTGGCACCCGGGGTGGTCTTCTGCTGACAGGAGTGGCACCCGGGGTGGTCTTCTGCTGACAGGAGTGGCACCCGGGGGTGGTCTTCTGCTGACAGGAGTGGCACCCGGGGGTGGTCTTCTGCTGCTGTAGCCCATCGGCTTCATGTTTCGACGTGTTGTGCGTTCAGAGATGGTATTCTGCATACCTTGGTTGTAACGAGTGGTTATTTGAGGTACTGTTGCCTTTTTATCATCTCAAACCAGTCTGCCCATTCTGACCTCAACAAAGCATTTTCCTCCACACAACTGCAGCTCGCGGAATATTTTCTCTTTTTCGGACCGTTCTCTGTAAACCCTACAGATGGTTGTGCAGAAAATCCCAGTACATCGGCAGTTTTTGAAATACTGCGATTAGCCCATCTAGCACCAACAACCATGCCACGTTTAAAGTAACTTAAATCCCTTTTCTTCCCCATTCTGATGCTCGGTTTGAACTTCAGCAAGTTGTCTTCACCACATCTACATGCCTAAATGCATTGCTGCCATGCGATTGGCTGATTAGTAATTTGTGTTACCACACAACTGAACAGGTGGACCTAATAAAGTGACCAGTGAGTGTATATTCCAAAGCTAACAAGACTAAACTTTGCCGTAGCCAAACATGTTATACTCACCTGCTCTGGGTAATGGTTTTGCACAGAGCAGCATCAATCCTCCTCTTTTCGGGTTCCCCACCGGCGCTCTTGGCTCCTCTCATTCGCCGAGTGCCCCCCCCATAGGAAGGGAGAATGTCACCAGCACACCGAGGATCACCAATAGGGTTCCAAAAGTTTTAATAAACGATCACATACAGCAAAGAAACGTTTTGGCGTCTCGCAGGACCCCTTCATCAGGCATCATCACACGCCCGATGAAGGGGTCCTGCGAGACTCCGAAACGTTGCCTTGCTGTAACTATGTGATCGTTCATTAACACATTTGGACCCATATTGGTGATCCTCGGTGTGCTGGTGACATTCTCCCTTGCTGATTCTGTTCAGTTCCAGCCGACGGTCGCTGCAGCACCCACTTATACACACCGCCATTTTTAACACAGGAACATATGCATTTGGATTGTACACTTGCCCCCCCATAGGAAGTCGCTTCCCATAGGGCAGGGGTGTCAAACTGGTGGCCCACCAGCTGTTGAAAAACTACAAGTCCCATCATGCCTCTGCCTTTGGGAGTCATGCTTGTAACTGTCAATCTTGCAATGCCTCATGGGACTTGTAGTTTGGCAACAGCTGGAGGGCTGCCAGTTTGAAACCCGTGCCATAGGGGGAACGCGTGTGGGCTTCCTCCCGAACTGAGCTGTTTGCGTCTATTCTGACACACAGCCCAGCTGAGCCCCACCCCCACTCACAGGGTTTGACTGACAGCAGAAGGAGCCACTGGCTTCTGCTGATGTCAGCCAAGCCTATGAGAGATGGGAGAAGAGGTGCTGCAGATGTGCACAGCACTGAACCAAGATCGGGCTCAGGTGGGCTGCGGAGGGAGCTGCATTTAAAAGGTTTTGTACCCTAATGTAGAGAACGCATTAAGGTAGAAAACCTTTCACCTTTACAACCACCTTAAAGTGGAGCTCCACCCAAAGGGGGAAGTTCCGCTTTAAGGACTGCTCCCCATTAAGGATTGGCACCTTTGGGGGTCGGGGGAGCAGGTACCCAAATTTGACAGGTACCCGCTCCCATTTCCGGTCCGATCACCTAGGCCAGGGGTAGGCAACCTGAGAGCCGCAGGCTGCAAGTCATAGCTGTAACTGTCAGTTTTGTAATCTTTGCAGTGCCTCATGGGAAATGTAGTTCCACAACAGCTAGAGAGCTGCAGGTTGCCTACCCCTGGCCTAGGATATCGGAAACAGGTCTCCTCCCTCCCGGTAGTCTTTTAGGACATGTGACAGGTCCCAGAATACTACGGGGGCCATTCACAAAGCGCAGAGCTTCTCACGCATGCGCAGTGGGCACCCGGCTGTGAACCCACAAGCTGTCACAGCCGTGGGCCCATACTGAAAATGCCGGCCTCCTGGAATCCAGGACGGCCAGTAAAACGGGCTGTGGGGGACACACCACGAGACCGAGGGACAGGTGTCTTTAAAAGTCAGCAGCTACAGTTTTTGTAGCTGCTGACTTATTTTTTGACAGGATGAGTGGAACTCCGCTTTAAATCATCCTGTAAAAACTTAAAAAAAAAAAAAAAATTCTTTAGAAGGAAAATTCGGTTTTGTTAATTGATAAGATCTTGCTAGAGGATAAAAATGAAGAATGCAATTGACATTCCCACCCTTAAAAAGAGAATGTGGAAAATTCCCACGTAGTAGAGTATTGAATACGCTGGACACACGTGACGCTGATAAAAGTTTTAATAGAGGTCGTTGAGGACTGATTGGATGGAAGGATGATATGCAGGCCTCATATCCCAGGGGTGGGGGCACCTCGAAGGCTGGCTTCACACTGCACACATTCTTTATGAATGGAACTTCAAAGGAACACACTTTGGATGCGTCTGCACGCCATGCGGCGGTGTGTTTTGTTGGAAAAAATAATGCAGGTGTGGTGACATGTGCTTTGCATGAATGGCCTGTCCTGATGGAACACACATGATCTCCGTTCACCAGCAGGAGCCGGCCCTGTAAGGCCTCGTTCACACAGGCGTACTACAGCGTACACTCGTGCAAGGGCTGCGTTTATCTGCATGGTGATGCACTCGTGCAGCAAGTCCCATTCGTGTCAACTGGGACCTAAAAGCTGCTCCCTTGACATCCGTGCAGGTGCATGGCCCCAACGTGTTCGGGGCCATGCACCCGCACCAGCAAGGATGTCAAATTGGGGGAAGCGGTTGTGTCTATGCAGCCACTGCATCTCAGCTGACATTAACCACTTTAGGCAGCCCTCCTGTATGGATTTTGTACTTCCGCCAGAGGAGGCGTGCGTGCGCCAACGTCGGCTCGCTTCTGCTGTGAACACTCACAGTAGAAGCCGATCTGCGAGTACCGGATGTTCACCGGCACCCTCCGATCGTCTGGCAGGGACAAAGAACAGAGCTCTGCCTACGAAAGCAACCATTAATCACTTTAGGCAGCCCTCCTGTGCGAATTTTGTACTTCCAGCAGAGGAGGCACGCTCGGCTTGCTTCTGTTGTGAACACTCACAGTAGAAGCCGATCTGCGAGTACCGGATGTTCACCGGCACCCTCCGATCGTCCGGCAGGGACAAAGAACAGAGCTCTGCCTATGTAAACAAGACAGAGCTCTGTTCCGTCATATGAGGAATGAAAGATCGTGTGTTCCTGTGAGGCTGGGAGCATGATCCCACTTGCCTTCCAGAGAATCCCCCCCCCTTCCTGACCAGGCCATTTTTTTCTATACGGCGCTGCGTTACTTTAACTGACAATTGCGCAGTTGTGCAACTCTGCACCCAAATGAAATTTGCATCCTTTTTTCCCCACAATTCATTTCATTCAATGGTATTTGATCGTCTGTGCATTTTAAATTTTTTGGGATGCAAACAAAAAAAGAACGACAATTCTGAAAAAACAAATATATATATTGTTTTATCTCCAGGGAGTCCCTTAGAGAACAAAAGCAGAACAGGGCGCACTCTCTTCCTGCATTAATGTAGTAAACCAAAAATTTATTAGGAAGCATACAAATGCATACTCACAAACCAAAGGGGGGTAAAAACAGACCAAAAGAGTCCGTAATGACAGTCCAAAGTGACGGTAGACCCTTGGTGAGTTAGGCCAAAGCGTTTCAGGAAACAAACTCCCTTTTTCAGAGCTCTGAAGAAGAACGTTCGTTTCTCGAAGCGCATTAGCCTACCTCACCAAGGGTCTACCGTCACTTTGGACTGTCATTACGGACTCTTCTGGTCTGTTTTTATCCCCCTTTGGTTTGTGAGTATGCATTTTTATGCTTCCTAATAAATTCTTGGTTTACTACATTAATGCAGGAAGAGAGTGCGTCCTGTTCTGCTTTTGTCCACCAGTATCAAGATTTCCCGATCTTTAAGGGCTGCACCTCTACGAATGACAGTTTTTAGTTATCCTAGTCTGCATGAAGATTTGAGCGCTGGTTTCGTTTGTTCATTTAGCCCCTTTAGGGAAAGTAAGGGGATCAAGAATACATTTTATTAACAACCCCCGTTACATTCAGAATTTGCACAAGGAGTAATTTAGTCCACTTCATTCTGTAAAATGTTTTCTGCACACAGGACATATCTAAATTGAAAGTACATGAGCCATATTAACACGATCAAACAGTCAATAATAAGAACACCCAAACGCTGCAAAAGGTATTTACAAAAATGCCAGAGTTCAGCTTTAATAGCAGTAGTTGAGGAACCAAGTCTCTAACAATTTTCTGGCATTCTGGAAATTGCTGATCATTGCTGGGGGAAGATGTCGTATCAGACAAGGATGCTAAACTCAGGAGGCTGGGGATTCCTGTACTCCTCTGGGGATTCCTGTACTCCTCTGGGGATTCCTGTACTCCTCTGGGGATTCCTGTACTCCTCTGGGGATTCCTGTACTCCTCTGGGGATTCCTGTACTCCTCTGGGGATTCCTGTACTCCTCCTGTAGATCTCTGTCCTAGTCTAGACCAGCAATGGGCAAACTACGGCCCGGCGGACCTTTTAATCCGGCCCGCGGAGCGTGGCAAACATCGGCTGTCAGAATGTGTGTAGGCAGGGCAGCGTGAGGAACGTGAGGGGAGGGGAGCTAGGCTCCTCTCACAGTCCGCCCTGAAGACCGGAACGGCGCGGGAACACGGCGAGAGGAACACGCGGAGCAAAGGTAAGTGAATTGACACAGGGGGGACTTAGGGAATTAATATGGGGGATGAATTACTATAGGGGGGATGAATTACTATAGGGGGGATGAATTACTATAGGGGGGATGAATTACTATAGGGGGGATGAATTACTATATGGGGGATGAATTACTATATGGGGGATGAATTACTATGCTTACTATGGGGGAATATTACTATACTTACTATGGATGACACATACACATCATTCATCTACTCTTGGTCCGGCCCCCGGGTCCAATATATGAACCCATTGTGGCCCTCAAGTCAAAAAGTTTGCCCACCCCTGGTCTAGACTAACACTGTACAAATGGCCACAGCAGAGGCAGGAAAATACAAAATAAAATGTATGATCGCTGGGAGAACGTAGCAAACTGCTGCAAGCAAAAGTGATGGCACTTACCGACAGCAACCCACCAGACCTTCCTCTCATGGCCAAATCCTGATAGGCAAAGCATCAGCACTTCCTGCGAGTGTTGAAACCATTCTGCCCTTTCCAGTTCATTCCTATTGATGGGCCAGTAGGAATGTGTTTTGATGGGCCAGTAGGAATGTGTTTGGATGGGTCCCTGAGGCAAGTTCCCAAGCTACCCTCACGTACCAGGAGTGCTTGTTTTTGGAGTTTGGCAGCGAAAGATTTGGGACACTGCTGAAAGTACATGCACCTGCTGGTAGAAAAGACAGGGGGCGCCACCATCTAAGTGTAGACTTTTTTGTAACACAATTAAGAAAGTTCAAAGTTGCACTCACATACAGAGGCTGTTAAAGGCACATCAAAATCACCTGTGAGCATCTGCAGAGTTCGGCAGGGGAGCGGCCGAGTGTTGCGGAGTAGCGCCGGGCAGTGCAAAGTTGAAGAAGGAAGCGTCTTGGAGTGACTCACCAGCTGCCCAGGAAACTGGGAGTGATGTGTGTGACGGGAGTCACTTTGTGTGGGGGACCCATGGAACCCAGCTCACTTTGGAGAGGTGGGGAGACCCGTCTCAGCTTTCCATATCCCTATTATGTGTAAGTAACTCTGTGCCTGTTAGGGGTACAGGGTGATCTGTCCTAATATTGGGGTGGGGGGTTGTGGATTGTTTGGTGTTATGGGGCTGCATCCCATTGTTCTATTGTGTGTCTTGCTTGGGAGCAAACTATTATGGGATGTATGTGTTTATGTGTATTAGCTTAGTGTGGGGGTGTCTCCAGCAGCCCTCCCTCCTGATGGGACTGTTTGCTGGTGTGAAGTTTGAATACCTGTGTGTCTCTTGTTACTAAAGGTAGATTGCCCTGCCCTGTGTCATTATGCAGGGAGGGGGGATTGTCCCCCAAGTGTATATCTCTTGTACCTGTGTTCAAATAAACTAGTCTACTCTGGCTTGCTTCAAATCTGGTGTCGTCTGGATCTTGGGGTAACAATAGCCAGATTCACTGGTCTCATGTTCCAGAGCCCGAGAAGCAGCTACTTGATGGAGATACCCAGTTGTGGGTGTTTGGGGCCTGTTACAATGTGGTAGTGGGATGACGTCAAAGGCGGAGGGCGTAGCTACGCATTTCTGGCACCAGAATGGACCGACAGCGCTTCTTGCATAATTACAGCTGCTTCCAGTCACTACTCTGCAACACCCAGTTGCTCCCATACCGAACTCTGCAGATGCTCATAGGATGATTTGACGCGCCTTTAACAGCCTCTGTCTGTGAGTGCAACTCTAACTTTTTTGTGTTACAATAAAGTCTACACTTAGATAGTGGCGCCCCCTGTCTTTTCTCTCTCTAACAGCATACAGAGGATTATTCTCAACTGTGCCAGAGAAGCTGCGGCCATCTTATTGTGAATGCTTAGATTTATAGACATTTTTATGGACATTATAATGGGATTTTCTTTAAAAGAAAAAATGCTGTTTTAGTTTATGAATCATCTTTTTTTGTGACATAAACCTTTTTTTTATATTTATGCACCTGCAGGTGTCTGCGCTTCTCGTCTGCTGCAGTTTTCCCCATAATGACAGAATGTTATAGCTTTTAATAGCTAATCTAGTAAAATGTCCACACAGCCCCCATCTCTTCTTCTGGCACAATTCTCATTTCATGGAGCACCATTTCTATATGAAAACAAGATGCCAAGAAACCCTAACGCCTTGGGCCTCATTCACACTGGCACTGTCAAATCTGCATTTACGGGACATTTCCAAAAAGCATATAAATGTAAGCAATCGTTTTAATTTATCTCCTCTTCGGTGAAATTTAGCTTAGTTTAGAGAAAATAGAATTCGGAGAGTTCAGGAAAAAAAAAGTGATCTGGCAGGTATAGAAATTAGGTTGTACTTCCAAGGATACCTCACTATAGAGAAGCTGAAGGCAGGCGTGCCCTTGGTGAATGAGGCCGTACACTTGTAATATGCTGTACTAGGAAGGTATGTCATCTAGCGCTAGATTCTCCTGCCTAGAAACCTCGATATGCGACGACAGTTCAGCTCAGTTACACTTCAATCTAGTAGCCGGGAGAAAACCGTACACTCACCTGGAAGGTATCCGATGAGGTTCACGCTGTTTTCTGGCACGTTGTGCGCACTTCCGAGCGCGCACAGGATCTGTGGGAGAAAAACAGAATGAGAAGATGGACAGACGATGCTGTAGCCTGTGTGGATACTGAGCTAAGCTCTCTCAACTCCCCAGGAGCTCCCAACAACTGTCAACCTACCCGGTCTGAGCAACAAGATCACTGCTATGATGGTTCCCCCACCACCATACCCCATACCATGGTTCCCCATACCACCAGATACTAATCACTAATATAGTAACGCAATTCCACTAATACTGCTGCATCCTATATATAGTCAACTAAGCTCCCCAAATACCCCGAGAGCACCCCACAACTGCCCAACCTACCTCGTCTGAACAATAACATCGCGGGAAGGATGGTACCCCACTGCTGTACTTTGTATGACGCTAATCACCAATATAATACCTGACTTGCACCAACACATGGCTGAATCATGTTTACAAACTGACCTAAGCTCCCTAAATACCCCGGGAGTGCCTCACAACTGACCAATCTACCTCTTCTGAACAATAACATCGCGGTAAGGATGGTACCCCACTGCTGTACTTTGTATGACGCTAAGGATGGTACC
The DNA here is from genome assembly GCF_062004578.1 of Staurois parvus. Lineage (NCBI taxonomy): Eukaryota > Metazoa > Chordata > Amphibia > Anura > Ranidae > Staurois > Staurois parvus. The sequence continues at coordinate 246,350 of NW_028318903.1, read as the reverse complement.
CCACTGCTGTACTTTGTATGACGCTAAGGATGGTACCCCACTGCTGTACTTTGTATGACGCAAATCACTAATACCTGACTTGCACCAACAAATGGCTGTTTACAAACTGAACTAAGCTCCCTAAATGCCCCGAGAGTGCCCCACAACTGCCCCTCCTACCTTCTCTGAACAATAACATCACTGTAAGGATGGTACCCCACTGCTGTACTTTGTATGACGCTAATCACCAATTTAATACCTGACTTGCACTAACAAATGGCTGAATCCTGTTCACAAACTGACCTAAGCTCCCCAAATACCCTGAGAGCACCCCATAACTGACCAACCTACCTCGTCTGAACAATAACATCGTGGTAAGGATGCTACCCCACTGCTGTACTTTGTATGACGCTAATCACAAATACCTGACTTTCACTAACACATGGCTGAATCATGTTTACAAACTGACCTAAGCTCCCTAAATACCCCAAGAGATCTCCACAACTGCCAAACCTACCTTGTCTGAATACCATTGCGGTAAGGATGGTACCCCACTACTGTACTTTGTATGCCGCTAAACACTAATACCTGGCTTGCACTAACACATGGCTGAATCCGATTTACAAACTGACCTAAGCTCCCTAAATACCCCGAGAGTAACCCACAAGTGCCCAACCTACCTTGTCTGAACAATACCATTGCGGTAAGGATGGTACCCCACTGCTGTACTTTGTATGACGCTAAGGATGGTACCCCACTGCTGTACTTTGCATGACGCTAAGGATGGTACCCCACTGCTGTACTTTGTATGCCGCTGATCAATAATACCTGACTTGCACCAAGACATGGCTGAATCCGATTTACAAACTGACCTAAGCTCTCAAAATACCCCGAGAGTAACCCACAAGTGCCCAACCTACCTTGTCTGAACAATAACATTGCTGGAAGGATGGTACCCCACTGCTGTACTTTGCATGACGCTAAGGATGGTACCCACTGCTGTACTTTGCATGACGCTAATCACCAATTCAGTACCTTACTTGCACTAACAAATGGCTGAATCCTGTTTGCAAACTGAACTAAGCTCCCTAAATACCCCGAGAGTTCCCCACAACTGACCAACCTACCTCGCCTGAACAATAACATTACTATAATGATGGTTCCACCTGTACCTTATATGACGTTAATCACTAATTCAGTATCTCAGGTGCACCAACACATCACTGTATCTTGTTTGTAAACAAAGCCAAGAATTTTAGATCCCCCGAGAGCTGCCCAAAACTGTCCAGACCTACCCTATCTGAGCTTATGACATCACAGCTAAGATGGTCCCCCCATGTGCCATGTAGGACGCTAATCATCACTGTAGTACTCACCTGCACTAGCACACCTCTGCATCCTGTGTGTATACGGAGCTAAGCTCCCTAACTGCCCCAAGAGCTCCTAATAACTGCCCCACCTACCCTGCCTGACCAATAACATCGCTAAGAATGGTAGGCCACCGCTGTACCTTGTATGACACTAATCACTACTTCAATAACTTGCACTAACAAAGGGCTGAATTCTGTGAGTATAGTAAACTAAGCTCCCCAAGTACCCCGAGTGCGCCCACAACTCCCCCACCTACCTTTCCTGAATAACAACATTACTACAACGATGATCTCTCCCCAGCGGTTCCTTACATGACCTCACAAATTCAGTACGCCCCCTCCCCCCTGTACTATGCAAGACACTAAGCAGTATTATAGTACCTCACCTGCACTTACTCCTCTAAATCCCACGAGAGTTCCCCATCTACCCATTCTGAGCTGTGACATCACTGTAAGGATGGCACCCTCCAATAAGATCACTGCGAGATGGTGCCTGTGCCCCCCCCCCACCGCACTAATGTCAATCACTAATATTCAGCTTTCACCACAGCAACCTATCTATACATTACTTTCCATTATTCTATCGAATATAAGTTCCCCAACGTCTGGGTCACACTGCGGCAACCCCCTCGTTGTGCAACTTGCATGCAACATGACAGCCTATGGGACTATGTTGCAGCAAAATAGTGCGGGAACTTTTTAAAAAGTCGCTACGGCTTGAGCCGCATTGATTGGAATGGCCTCCATTGAAGTGAGTTTTAAGTCACAGAAGTGTGAACCACGGCTTTGGCAACATATAGAGAGTGCAGGAATCCCTGGGAGTCAACTACCCTTTATAATATATGCCGGGAAATCAACCTAAATGTGTATATCAAATATACCATCAAGAAACAATCTCCTGATTAGGAACTATATACATGTCCTAGAACGTCTGCATGGAGATTGCACTGTAGCCACTATACACAATGAAACAATGACAGCCAGCAGATTAAATCACAGTCCCACCACTGGCTATGGTCCCATAGGGCTATACTGCCACAGTCCCGCCACTGGCTATGGTCCCATAGGGCTATACTGCCACAGTCTCGCCACTGGCTATGGTCCCATAGGGCTATACTGCCACAGTCCCGCCACTGGCTATGGTCCCATAGGGCTATACTGTCACAGTCCCGCCACTGGCTATGGTCCCATAGGGCTATACTGTCACAGTCCCGCCACTGGCTATGGTCCCATAGGGCTATACTGTCACAGTCCCGCCACTGGCTATGGTCCCATAGGGCTATACTGTCACAGTCCCGCCACTGGCTATGGTCCCATAGGGTTTACTGCCACAGTCCCGCCACTGGCTATGGTCCCATAGGGTTATACTGCCACAGTCCCGCCACTGGCTATGGTCCCATAGGGCTATACTGCCACAGTCCCGCCACTGGCTATGGTCCCATAGGGCTATACTGCCACAGTCCCGCCACTGGCTATGGTCCCATAGGGCTATACTGCCACAGTCCCGCCACTGGCTATGGTCCCATAGGGCTATACTGCCACAGTCCCACCACTGGCTATGGTCCCATAGGGCTATACTGCCACAGTCCCACCACTGGCTATGGTCCCATAGGGCTATACTGTCACAGTCCCGCCACTGGCTATGGTTCCATAGGGCTATACTGCCACAGTCCCACTACTGGCTATGGTCCCATAGGGCTATACTGTCACAGTCCTGCCACTGGCTATGGTCCCATAGGGTTATACTGCCACAGTCCCGCCACTGGCTATGGTCCCATAGGGCTATACTGCCACAGTCCCGCCACTGGCTATGGTCCCATAGGGCTATAATGCCACAGTCCCGCCACTGGCTATGGTCCCATAGGGTTATACTGCCACAGTCCCGCCACTGGCTATGGTCCCATAGGGCTATACTGTCAATATCCCACCACTGGCTATGGTCCCATAGGGCTATACTGTCAATATCCCACCACTGGCTATGGTCCCATAGGGCTATACTGCCACAGTCCTGCCACTGGCTATATTGCCATAGGGCTATATTGCTGCTGCATCTCCAAGCTGCTTTTTCATGTCTTGACTGACACACCAAGTGTTTTTAGCATTTATTTACTGTTAGATCCTTCTTTTAATGCATGAGATCCCTCAGTTCATCTTCTCTGTATCACAATGCTGGATATCCATCGTCATCGGGAGCTGCAGGATTGAGGGTGCTGCATTGGGCTTTCCTGAATAGACTTTTCTTCCTTGCTGCAGACACACCGCTTTTCTCTCTTTCACTACTTTTCTTGGTAAAATAAATATTTATTGCTGTTTACCTGATATTCTAATTTGTTGGATTTCTTTCCCAATATCATTTATTGAATCCACTGAACAGGTGCCTCTCCTAAGCGAGAACCCTCCAGGCATTTTTTTGATACTGGTATCAAGTCCATCCTACCATTCTGATGTCCTTTCACCTAGACCTAGCAACGGACTCCCCAAAACACTGACAGTGCCTTTGACTTCCTCTGCGAGGGGATCATTATATTCTCCACAGGCACTGTAGTAAGATTGAAACCAATGTGATACAAAACTGTGCTTCGTGTCAATAGGAAAAATAAAACAAAATATATTTAGATCCACTCCATGCTTCTTGAAGACGTTTGTGCGGACGAAACACATAGGGCGGAGCTACAGCGGTGACGTCCTCACGCCCGTTGGCTTGGAGAGGCTCAGTGCTTGTGTGCTTACATTTGCCTACATTTTTGTGACCAGAGTATTTGCCGGATTCGATACAGGTAGTACATACGTGGAAGCATTTCTGCCCATTCTATGTCGGTCCATTGGGAGGAGTATATAAAGTGCAAGTTGACCTCCATTCCTTTGAGACCTAACCTTGGGGTAAAAGGCTCATCTGCATGTGGTGGTGGAACACAACACTTTGCATGAAGTGATGGGAGGAAAGCATTTGATGGGACTATTTGCACTTGTTTATTCATGATTTGCTTTGTTTGACCTTTAACCCCTTAGCGCCGGCGCCTCCTGGCCCTTAAAGGGTTTCAGAAGCCGGGAGGCGGGGTGGGGATTTAGGAACATGTGACCGCCGTGATTCGCTGTCACACGATCGGGAAAGGTCCCGATCGAAAGAGGAGATCAGGACCTTTCCGTGAGTACCGGACATGTGTGCTGGGAGTGGTTTTTTTTTAATTGCACACAAATGTGCGGCCGCTCGGCGTCTAGGCCCAGACGCTGGGAGGCCGCACACTTGTGTGCGGCTGGCGTGAAGTGTTTAAGCACATATCACCTCTTTATCATATCACCATCTTTAACCTCTCCCCGTCTGGACCATGTCGATAAACGGCCAGAGGGGAGTGCTGCCGACGAGGGAGGGCATTTCTAAATGTCCCCCCGCATCCATTGCCTGTGCGCGCTCCCTGGGACCTCCGGAACACAGATCGATGTATGGGACCTGTGTGAAGTCCCGATTTATGTGATCACTGATTGGCCAATTAGTGATCACATGAATAATAGTAAACAAGATGTCACTTCCTGACGCCATTGCTTACTTGTGAACGCAACCAGTCCACGTCCGGGCATTCGACCCTGGATGCATAATGTCCCAAACATTAGTACTGCTATCAGTCACCACTCTCTGCCCCTCCGGCGCTCACTGGAGAGCTGGGCTGTGGAGGGGGGGGTGGAAGCAGTTGGCTCTGGCTCTCAAAAACTGTATGTGGAAAACAAAAAGAGGGCGCACAGGCCTAGTGCATTACCTTAAAAATAGGATTTATTGAAAAAGTAAAATCCTCACAGCTTAAAATGATGTAAAGTCAGATATACATGGGAAACATGTCACAAAGGATGCAGAGTGGTACAGGAACCCCTGTGGGTGGTCTGGTATGGGACTGGGAGCCTCTGAATAGCTGGTGGTTGACGCGTTTCGAGGAAGCGCCTCTTCTTCAGAGCCAATGCACATGCATTCTGGCTCTCAGAGGCTGAGCCAGTTGCCTGTAAGGCATCTGGGTGGATCCTGACATTATTGCCAGGATCCCTTGAGAGTCTGGAGTGTCTTTAGCCTGTTGTTGGCTGAATCTGGGTCACAGGAGTGCACACGCAAGTGTATTCCTGGGACCCACAAGAGAAGTAAGACCAAAAGAACTTACTGTCACCCTAACAGTACAGTGTCACCATAGTGACACTGTACTACTTGTGGGGGGTGATGAAGTTGTTGTGAATAGCTCTGTACCATGTGATCTCTGTGATCATTCAGATTTCACACGTAGTAAGCAATGATGTCAGAAGTGAAATCTTGCTTACACCTATTCATGTGATCAGTGATTGGCCATCAGTGATCACATGATCAGGACCTCACACAGAGGTCCCGTACAGCGATCGAAGGACACAGCGGGCACCGGATCGTGGTGCCGTGCGCTCCCAGGGAGCACGCACAATCAAAAATGGCGGGCGCAGTTTATGAATGGCAACCCGCCCCTGGACTACCATACAGCCTTTATATACAGTGGCTGGAAGGGAAGTGGTTAAATAAAGAAAAGCTTTGATTATAAACTTTATCATCGAGTCTCTAGGCAATGCAAGCAGATCATGGCTGGTGGGAAGGTTCGGCAGGGTGCTGTGCATAGCTTCCTAAAAACATCACAGCCCCCTGCTTCAGTACTTCTCTCAAGAGCCCTCGGCCCTGACGCAAGCAGTGGGAGGAGTTATGAAAATATCAAAATACCTTGATGGGTGGGCGTCAATCTGGAGGAGTGGGCGTTGCTAGGCAGGCTACACCTGCATAGGTAATGCCCCACCTGTGACGCTGAGGCTCCATGATGGACAGAACGGAAATCGCGTCTCAACCAACTGTGAACAAGCCCGAACCCTTTCACTGCCACAACTATTACGTCGGCCTGTGAACAAACTCCCAGCCGCTATAGCAGCTATTTGTTCCCAACTGTTGGATTTCTAGCAGCTGTAAAGCCACCCGATCATTCCTATAGTGTTTGTAATGGGTCACCCTCCTCCCTTCCGCCCCCCACCTATTTTTGGGGGGTTTAATATGCGTTCATGTACAAAACGGGTATTTTTTAATTAAAGTTTTACCTGTTTATCTGCAGCCCTTTCTCCTCTACAGCTGTTCAAAGTATAAACAGAATTTCTGAGCTTCAGAAGGTGGGAATCGGATGTCCTACTATGCACAGAATAGAGCAGGGAGCCAAGTGTAATCGGAGACCTGAGTGGAGGGAATAGACACCCACTCCTCCACAGTCTCATAAGGAAACATGCGCAGATGAGGCATCAATCACCTGCTGCGTGCTGGAGGAGCTGCGGGGCTGTCTCCTGGTATTGTCTGGTGTCGGGAAATATTGTCAGAAGTGAAGAGGAATGAGGGAGGAGACAGAAATCACGGTCAGGGCTTTGGATAGAGGCAAGAACAAATGACAGAAGGATATGCTTTGTTCGTTTTTTTGCTTTTTAGAGGTTTACTACCACTTTAATGGAAGGAGGCCGTCTATATATTTTAGTTCTACATTTTAGGATTACATAACACTTCTATCAGCTTTTTACTGTTCAAATACAACACTGTATCTCTTCATTGCCAGGCTGAACCTGGCCGAGGCTGAAGTGGGGTAACTGTCAAGGTCCTGCCCACGGCAGAAGTTCTGGCATTTTTGCCAGTACTCTACATGGCCGCAGAAGTACACAACAGCCTCAGTCTGGTGCCAGACGGCCTTTATAAGGAGGCTCATCACTTCCTCTGGTTGCTGGATGATCTCTAGCTCCTCGTGCCCTGTTCCTGTGATTCTGACCTGTGATTTCCTGTTACCGACTCGGCTTGCTCCTGGACCTGTCTACTCTGATTTACCCGATCTGACCTCGGCTCGGCTTATGGATACTCTCTCTCACGTTCCTCTGTGAATGACCTCGGCTATCCCATCTGACTACATCTGTTCTGATTCCCACCTGGTACCTGACCTTGGCTTGAACCGACTACCCATTAAACATCCAAATCCCGGAAGGGCTTACATACCATGCACAGGCGCCTCCTGTCTGCAGACCTATCTCCGTGCACCAGCTGTGCTTCTGAGTGGACCACCAACCAGCACTCCTACAGGCGACCTGTGCAACTTTGGGCCAGACTCCCGCTGTCCCACTCTCAAGGGAGTCTGGAACTTAGCCGCAAGGGAAGCCCTCTCTCCATTGGTCTCCATCACCAGGTACGTGATAGTAACACACTATGAGAAAACTGGACGAATTATTGTGCCATTTCCATGAAGGCGTGTATCACGATGTAACCAACAATGGTAAACATTCTTTCTTGTTTAGGATTCCTCTGTTCGCTGCCACCTTCTCCTGGATTGTTCTTTGCTTCTGGTCATGCACGATTTTCTCTATTCGATTACTGTACACGTTGAGCGAACGTCAGACGTTGTGTTCATGTACAATAAAAATTTTCTAGCTTGCACCTGTTTTGTTTTTTTTTTTTTTAACTGAACAACCGGAATCCGCTGTTGAGAGCACTATACTAATAATCAGATAACCGACCGGCTGTTCCTCGTATGTAATTTTTCTTCTGAATTTCCTATAGTGGTGTGTGCCCATCATTACTGAGATCTCCGTGCCCCCCCCCCCCACCACCTACCTCTTCCCGAGAGGCTCCAGTGGGAAGACCGTCCAGCCATATGATCTTTGTCGCCCCTTCAGGTATGGCTGTCCTGCGATAGTCCTTATCCTGGTGCAGAAAAAAAAAAAAATCACTGAATAAGATATATAAATGGAAAGACAATTCTTACCCACAAAATATAAATTAACCCTTTGACTTGATGCCATTTAAAACGTCCTGGACTCCAGGGGGATAAAGCAAGCTCATGGCCGCTCAATGAAGACATAACAGGAAAGGAAGTGCCCTACTTCAATCCCCCCCTTCTCTATCATGTTTGGAATTAATGAAGGTATCTAGTTTCCCCTTTTGCTTCAACTGCCTAGGTGATCAGAGAAGAAGTTCTCCCTTCCCCCTTCCCTGCCCGCAACCTTTTGGAGGATACAGGACTGTTAAAGAAATCAGAGCAGGCTTCCCACAGTAAACATGCCACTGCCAGGGACCCAGAGACTGGCAAACAGCTGCCATTTAATAAAGGCATGACACGGGAAGGGGAGGAGCCCTACCCAAAAGGCATGACACGGGGAGGGGAGGAGCCCTACCCAAAGGCATGACACGGGGAGGGGAGGAACCCTACCCAAAGGCATGACACAGGAAGGGGAGGAGCCCCACCCAAAGTCATGATGTGAAAGGGAAGAGCCTTACCCAAAGGCATGACACGGGAAGAGGAGCGGAGGAGCCCTACCCAAAGATATGAAGGAAGGAGAGGAGCCCACTCTATAAAGGCTCGACACGGGAAGGAGAGGAGCCCACTCAATAAAGGCTCGACACGGGAAGGAGAGGAGCCCACTCTATAAAGGCTCGACACGGGAAGGAGAGGAGCCCACTCTATAAAGGCTCGACACGGGAAGGAGAGGAGCCCACTCTATAAAGGCTCGACACGGGACACGGGAAGGAGAGGAGCCCGCTCTATAAAGGCTCGACACGGGAAGGAGAGGAGCCCGCTCTATAAAGGCTCGACACGGGAAGGAGAGGAGCCCGCTCTATAAAGGCTTGACGCGGGACACGGGAAGGAGAGGAGCCCGCTCTATAAAGGCTCGACACGGGAAGGAGAGGAGCCCGCTCTATAAAGGCTCGACACGGGAAGGAGAGGAGCCCGCTCTATAAAGGCTCGACACGGGAAGGAGAGGAGCCCTACTCACAAACGCTCGACACAGGAGGGGGAGGAGCCCTACTCCACAAATGCTTGACACAGGAAGGGGAGGAGCCCTACTCCACAAAAGCTCTACACAGGAAGGGGAGGAGCCCTACGCTATAAAGCCTTGACACCGGAAGGGGAGGAGCCCTACTCTATAAAGACATGACAAAAGAAGGAAAGGAGCCCTACTCTAAAATGGCATGACACAGGAAGGGGAGGGTCCTGCTTAATAAAAGGCATAAGACAGGAAGGGGAGGAGCCCTACTCTATAAAGGCATGACAAAGGAAAATGAAGTGAGGAGCCCTACCCAAAGACATGACACAGGAAGAGGAGGAGCACTACTCAAAGATGTGACAAAGGAAGGAGGGGAGCATTACTCTATAAAGGCATGACACAGGAAGAGGAGGATCCTGCTAAAAAAAAAGGCATAAGACAGGAAGGGGAGGAGTTTAATTTCTACCTGCGATTTGCGGAACAATATACCGCACTTCAATGTAACAGATACAATGCAACTTAATGATCTGTACCTACCTTACTCCCAGGCTGAGGGTCTTCACAAGATCTTTTCTCAGCCAAACGTTTATCTGGTCTGTGGCCAACTCTCAGGTCCACATCATTGAAGTCCATGTTTCTATAATCGGTATCCTCTCCACATAGGTATTCAATCCCTGGGGCCATGCTACTTCCTGGGACCAATGGTCTGGAAGGCCTGGTGCTGAGATCTGGGTGAAACGTTTCGGCAGCACTGGGATCAGGTACGGCAGGGGTGAGAGTGGTGGGTTCGTCTTTAGCCTCTGACGCGTTAGTTCTTTTCTCTCTTAGCTCTCTGGCTGCCAGTCGCAGAAAGTCCAGAAGTAGAGTATTCTGGGTAAAGAATTCCTCAGGGGTCTTTGTTTCCCCTCCTCGGAGATCCTCATCCTTCTGATTGTGTCCACTGGTCCGCAAATCTTGATCGCCTTCCACCTTGTTGGGGTCCTTAGCGAAGCTGTCTTTACTGCGTAAGTCCTGATCGCCTGAACAGAGCTCCTCAGGGGTGCTGTGTGCTGTATATCCCGTAGCTTTCTCAGTCCGTTCCTTGGTTCCGCTATTAATGTTTTCAGGCTTTGGTTTGTCTCGGAAATCTGTGTCCAGTTTCCCAGGAAAACTGGGTTTCGACCTGCTCGGTGCTTGAACCTCTGCAGGAGGTTTAGAATTAGCCTCAACTATTATACTGGACAACGCGGATAACTCTTCCTCGCTGAAAGCCAAAAATGGAATTAGTTCAACTTTTTTTGGCCCAGTTTTCTTGTCCATCTCTGTCGGAATCAAAGGATAATCAGTTGTTGATTTCAACTTTTTGTCCTCTTCCATTTTGGAAACCAAAAAGTCTCTTCCAGTCTCCATTTTCTCTGTGCTTTTTTTAACATAATCCTCTGCGTTCTGCCGATAATCCGTATCTGTGCTCTCTCGTTCCCGGTAATCCGAATCTGCGCTATCCTTCTCTCGGTAATCTGAATCAGAGGTCTTCGTGTCTCGGTACCTCACATCAGCAGTCTTCATATCTCGGTAGTTTACATCAGCGGTCTTCGCGTCTCGGTAGTTTACATCGGCAGTCTTTGAGTCTTGGTAGCTTACATTGGTGGTCTTCATGTCTCGGTAGTTCACGTCAGTGGTCTTTGTGTCTTGGTAGCTTACATTGGTGGCCTTCATGTCTCGGTAGTTTACATCAGCAGTCTTTGCGTCTCGGTAGTTAACAGTGGTGGTCTTCATGTCTCGGTAGTTTACATCGGCATTTTCTCGGCCTCGATAGTCTGAGTCCGAACTCTCTTTGTCACGGTAATCGGAGTCCGCGCACTCCTTCTCACGGTAGTCTGCATCAGTGTGTTTGTGGAATTCTGGCCTTTGGGCCTGGGACTCCCCCTTGTCATAGCTCACATGAGCTGCCTTGCCTTGTCTGTAAGGCATTTCTGCAGACTTCTTATTCATTGAGGTAAATCCCCCAGAGGCTTTCACAGTACTGACATCCAAAGTGTCTTTCTCTTGGTCTTCTATCTCCATGTACTCCACATCGGTCTTCTCTTGCTCCCTATAGGGCATGGATGCAGTTCCACTATCTGAGTATTCTCTAGACAGACTCTCCTGATATGGCATGGACAAGGTCCCACTTTCTGAGTATTTTCTAGGCAGGCTCTCCTGATACTTCAAATCTCGTTCTCTTCCCATGAAATCCTTGTCAGATTCCTTGACCCTTAAATCAAGGTCTGTAGACTCTCTAACATGTGCAGGCAGCCCCCTCTCGGTGTAATCCATAACTTCTCTCTCCCGAAAAGACAACGCAGGAGCCTCCCTGTCTCTAAGGCCCAAGCCTGCAACCTCTCTATCTCTGTGGGCCAAGGCCACAGTATCCCTATCTCGTATCCGTTCCAGAACCTCCCTCTCCCTCAGCAAGCGCTCGGTGTACTCTCTCTCTCGAAGCAGCATTTCTTCTTCTCTTTCTCTACGTTTTAGTATAGCTTCCAGTCGTAACTTGTACTCCATTTCGGCGGCATGCCTCTGTCTATAATCGAGAGCGGTTGCCAATCTCTTTCGGTGCTCCAGTTCTAAAGCCTCCCTCTCTTGGATCTCCTTTTCAATGATCAACTTTCTTCTGTATTCCGAGGTATCCCGCTCCCTATAGTCAGGCGGTGAAAGCCTCACCCTGTAGCCAATGTTCTGACCTTCCTCAGCTCTATAGTCCACATCTGGCGTCTTCCACTTTCTCTGCTCCAGAACTTCCCTCTCTCTATAGTCCATATCCGGGGCTAGACCCTGCTCCGAATAGCGCATATCTGCCACGTCTCTAAAATTTGCTGGCGGTGCCCCTCTTCTCGGGATGTTCATCTGCTCCTTTGGTGCCGGCCTGCTCTCCTCCCAAGCTCCTTCCTGGCCTCTCCCTGCATCTCTATAGCTGAAGGGAACACCTCCTTGGCCGGTGTAGGAAGGACCAGGAGGTACAGCTCCACCTCGAAATGGTAAAGGACTACGTCCCCTCATTCTTGGTTCAGGACCTTGCGGCCATCTTGGAGGGTAAGACTCTCCTGTACGACCCCTGCGAAAGAGAAAACAAGGGTTTACTATGGGCTCCATAACAAATAGAGGCGGAAAGTAGACAACCCCCCCTCACCCCCACACCAAAAACAGAAAATGCACAAATGCATGCAGTAAATACTCTGCACTCATATCCATAACTAAAGTTTATTATGTAAACAGATTTTTTAATAACTTCAGTACCAGACATTTTCATACTCTTCCAGTCCAGGACATTTTTACATTTTCAGCGCTGTCACACTCTGAATGACAACACTTTACTCAAATGAAAATTTTTTTTCAGGTGGTTGTTTAACCACCAGGCCTTTTCTGGCACTTTTTATTTACATGTAACAATCAGTATTTTTTTGCTAGAAAATTTCTTTGAACACCCAAACATTTTTTCTTTAAAGCAGAGGTCCTAGAGCAGGGGTGGGCAAACTTTTTGACTTGAGGGCCGCAATGGGTTCATATATTGGACCCGGGGGCCGGACCAAGAGTAGATGAATGATGTGTATGTGTCATCCATAGTAAGTATAGTAATATTTCCCCATAGTAATTAATCCTTCATATAGTAATTCATCCCCCATAGTAATTCATCCCCCATATAGTAATTCATCCCCCATAGTAATTCATCCCCCCTATAGTAATTCATCCCCCCTATAGTAATTCATCCCCCCTATAGTAATTCATCCCCCATAGTAATTCATCCCCCATATAGTAATTCATCCCCCATATAGTAATTCATCCCCCATATAGTAATTCATCCCCCATAGTAATTCATCCCCCATAGTAATTCATCCCCCATATAGTAATTCATCCCCCATATAGTAATTCATCCCCCATATAGTAATTCATCCCCCATATAGTAATTCATCCCCCATATAGTAATTCATCCCATATAGTAATTCATCCCCCCTATAGTAATTCATCCCCCCTATAGTAATTCATCCCCCCTATAGTAATTCATCCCCCATAGAAATTCATTCCCCATAGTAATTCGTCCCCCATATAGTATTTCATCCCCCACAGTACTATTCCCCCCAAGTAGTAAGCCAAGTCCCCCCTGTGTCAATTCACTTACCTTTGCTCCGCGCGTTCCTCTCGCCATGTTCCCGCGCCGTTCCGGTCTTCAGGGCGGACTGTGAGAGGAGCCTAGCTCCCCTCACGTTCCTCACGCTGCCCCGCCTACACACATTCTGACAGCCGATGTTTGCCACACTCCGTGGGCCGGATTAAAAGATCCGCCGGGCCGTAGTTTGCCCATTGCTGTCCTAGAGAATAAATTGGTGGGTGTTGCAATGTAGCCTCCCTAGCGGTCTGATGTCAGCATTTCTGTGCTCAAAGCGGTACATTTTTTTGCATGGAAATATGTCGTTTTTTTTATTGTAGGCCTGTAATTTTTAGGAACAACTCACTGAAATCTGTCTGAACAAGAGTCTAGTAAACATCCCGGGTATGATAAAATTTGAAACACGAAACCGTAAATTACAATTTAATAAATAATTATAAAAAATAATTTAATAATAATAAATTTAATTCAATAATATAATCAAACCAAAAACACTGAAATGTGAAATATAGCGCCAAGTTCGCACATCGCTGAGCTCAGTCGCAGAATCGTTTTCAGTGTCTGATGAGGAATTTCCCCCACGAATCATTATCACTCAATTCTGCAAATGGTTCTGATTTACTATCCCTGTTCTCTAGCCGGTCTAAAACCGCGTCTGACCTAAAGGGACGCTTTTTGGACGCCATGGACGTTTCTCAGTTTCCAGGCAGAAAGAACAGTAAAAATGCAGGCAGGGCGCCGGACAAAGCACTCGGGACAAAATGTATGTGAAATAGTTTGATACAGGAATGTTATACTATGTGATTTTAGTGGATTTAGTGAATGTCACTTTTTGTCATTTTCAAATTTCCCGGCAGTTCCGTCCCCCGTACGTCCCGACGTCGCAGGGAACGGAACCCGGAAGACAGATGCCGGCATCGGCCGGAGGACATTGCCGGGGACACTGCAGGGGGGACATCGTGGGAGCGCAGGACAAGGTAAGTGCAGAAGGGATCCCAGAGCAATGCTGCAGTGTATTCCTGAGTGTAGCTCGGGGGGGTTACCGCTTGTGGTGCTGAAACTTTACCCCGAACTACACTCAGGAACACCGAGAGGGGGGTTAATATGTCACACAGTATTCGCGCAGCAAGAAAATTCAATCCATTTTCTGGTCAAATATAAAAGATGATGTTACGCTGAGTAAATCGATACCAAACATGTCACGGTTTAAAACTGAATGCGCTCATGCAATGGTGACAAACGGCGTAAATTTTACTATCCATAGACGATGCTTTAAAAGCCTTTACAGGTTATCTTTTTAGATTTTCAGGAGGTCTGGTGCTAGAATTGTGGCCCAAAATTTGACGTTCCTGATGATACCTCACGTGTGGGTCGATTGCTGTTTGCGTGCGTTCGCCTTTGCGCACGAGCACTTTTTTTTTAAATTTATTAAATTTTTTTTTTTTCTCCGTCACAAATACCCGTAAATTTACCCCTTTTTGGAAAGTAGACAGTCTGAGGTATTTAGTAAGAGGCATGGGGAATTTTCTGATGTAACTGTCGCAATTCTTTGGAAATTAAGAAATCAAAATTGTTTCTCACCATTTGTTTTTTTATTGTATTTTTTTGGCACAAGTTTTTTAGAAAATGCAGAAAGAAAAATTGTAATTTTTATTTATTTATAAAACACAAAGTTGTCAGTTAAGATATTCCGAACACACATCAGAGGTTAGAATTACACCTCAAAATACATTCTGTTACTTATCCTGAGCATGGGGATACCACACGTAAGACTTTTTCACAGCCTAGCCAGATAGGGGCCCAAAATTCAAGGAGCACCTTTGGGCTTTCAGGCAGCATCAATTACACATAAATTACACATCTAATTCTAAGATATTTCTAACACATAGGAGGAGTACCATAGTGTATTTTGGGGTGTAATTCTTAGTATATTAGTGTAGGAGGGTCTTCAAAAGACTCTCTATGCCTCTTAGAAAATATCTTGGGTTGTTTACTTTCCAAAATGTGATCTTTTTTATGGGTGTTTTCACTGTCCTGGTGCTCCAGGGCCTCATAAAATGTAGTCAGGAAATTAGATGCATAATTTATGCCTATAGAAAGTCTGAAGGTGCTCCTTGGATTTTGGGCCCCTCTGCATGGCTAGGCTGTAAAAAAGTCTCACGTGTGGTATTGCCATACTCGGGAGGAGTATCGTAGTGTATTTTGGAGGGTAATTCTTAGTATATCCATGCTACGTGTTAGAAATATCTTAGAATTAGATGTGTAATTTATGTGTAATTGATGCTGCCTGAAAGCCCAAAGGTGCTCCTTGAATTTTGGGCCCCTATCTGGCTAGGCTGTGAAAAAGTCTCACATGTGTGGTATTGCCATACTCAGCAGGAGTACCGTAGTGTATTTTGGGGTGTGATTCTTAGTATATCCATGCTAAGTATGGCAATACCACATGTGTGAGAAAACACCCATAAAAAAGATCACATTTTGGAAAGTAAACAACCCAAGATATTTTCTAAGAGGCATAGAGAGTCCTTTGAAGAACCTCCTACACAGAGGCATCCCAAGGTTTGGCATCATCCGGTGCAGTAACACGTGGTGTCACCCCTCCAGAGAGGAAGGAGCGGTGCCGGTGTAGCGGTAAAATGAGTATCCCTTGAAGATATATATCTCCCGAAGCAACTGTGCATGTGCCGGTTTCAGGCTGAAGAAGCCGATCTCCGACTTTAGCACAGAACCGGCGATCGGCTTCTTCGGCCTGAAACCGGCACATCCGCAGTTGCTTCAGGAGATACTCATTTTACTTCTACACCGTGGCGTGGCAGCTGTCACTGTGCCGGCATCCTGCTCTGGCACCCCCTGTGATGGTGTCACCAGGTGCAGCCCGCACCCCCCTAGGGACACCACTGCTCCTACAGCCTAAGCTGCCATCTTAGCCTCTGTTTGACCTGCAGCTGCCATGGTGCTGCACATGTGATCGGCTAAGGAACCAGCCATCTGAAGCTTTTGAAAGTTTGGTTGAAAAAAGACATAAGCCCAAACAATAAAGCGGAACTAAACCCATCAGTTTAACCATTTCAAAACACCGTTCTATTCCTGGCACGTGTCGGGAATAGAATGGTCACAGTTGCTCGTGCTCTCAACCAAACCATCAAATGGTTGGTGTCATAACCGATCACGTGCAGTTGTAGATCAAACAGAGGCCAAGATGGCCCAAAAAGCTTCCATGACTGAAAATGATAGGAAGGTTTAGTTCCGCTTTAACAGTTAATCAGAGACATGCCTTGAATGGAACCGTTTTGGAAAACTGTCAAATCGGTGGGTTTAATTCTGTTTTGAAGAACTAAAAAGGCAAAACTTTATTTCATTTTGGATAGAAAAAGGAAGGATTATAATTCCACAGGTTTTTTTTTTTTGCCACCTGTGTCCCATTAGAGTGATTTACCTTCACTTCCTGTCCCATAAACAAAACAGGAAGTGAAGAAATCCCTCCAAAGTGAGGAAAATCCACAGTTGTCCCCACTGGAATACTTTCCCTGTTCTGGTGATCACCGAAAATTTGGGATTTTCTTTCAGGGCCGGTTTGGCCCACAAAAACATACTCCAGATCAGGGGCGGACTGATAACTCATGGGGCCCCCGGGCAATAGGGGATGATGGGGCCCCTGTGTCCTTGCCCAAACTCAAAAAAGCCCATGAAAAAGGCACCAGGGGCATCTCATGGGACCCCTACTGACCCCGGGCCCTTGGGCAGTGCCTGAGTTTCCAAATGGTCAGTCCGCCCCTGCTCCAGATCCATCATGGACGCCTTTCTACATGCGCATTATTGACACATTTTTGATGCGTTTCCAGATGCTCTCCCCCCACTGTACAGGGTTCTGCAATGTTTTTATTTACCACTTCAAGTCCGGACACTTTCACCCCCTTCCTGTCCAGGCCAAATTTCAGCTTTCAGCGCCGTCACACTTTGAAGGACAATTGCGCGGTCATGCAACACTGTACCCATATGATTTTTTTTAGTATTTTTTTGAAACAGATAAAACTTTATTTTGGTGGTATTTATTCACCGCTGAGATTTTTATTTTTTTGCCATATAAATGAAAAATCCAAAAATATTGAAAAAAAAAAAAAAGTGTTTTTCTTATAAGATTTTGCAAATAATGTAGGCCATAGACGGGTCAAAAACCAGCTGTTTTTTTAAGCCGGCATTTAATTACTTCTGTCCCTGCAGAGAGCTCCGCTATTATATTTGACATGAAAAAGTCTTGCGGTTGCAACAATGTATCTATTTGTATCCATTTCGGATGCAGATGTTTTTATTCGGATACAAATAGATACATTGTTGCAACCGCAAGACTTTTTCATGTCAAATATAATAGCAGATTGGAATTCTTATTCTTCTTTTTCTTCTCCTTGCAGGTCATGATAAAAGATCAGCTGATTTGCCCATCATTGTCGGGAAAATCGGCCGATTTTTTTCCAACTTCACCGATAAAAAAAATGTGCCAAAACCCTGAAAAACGGCCGACCAATTAAAGCATTAAATCGGCTGATTTTTGACCCGTCTATGGCCGGCATTAATCTTTCTTCACAAATGTTGGCCAAAATGTATTCATCTATCTTTTTATTAAAACATAAAATAAATAATAACCCAAATTAGTTTATAACCAAAAATATTTAAAAAATGTTTTTTACATTTTTCTTTTAGATTACCTTTTTTTAAAAAAAAAACAAAACATACCGTCACCATGGTGACACTGTACTACTTGTGGGGGGTGATGAAGATTTTTTTTCCTATTTTAAAGGCTGTAAAAGCAATCATTTCTCCTCCTCTCTGGCTGCATTCCTGCATTTGGGGGGGGGGGGCATTTGTCCTGTCCTAACATTTGGGGGGGATCTGTCCTGCCCTGACATTTGGGGGGGGGGTCTGTCCTGCCCTGACATTTGGGGGGGGGGGTCTGTCCTGCCTGACATTTGGGGGGGGGGGAAATCTGTCCTGCCCTGACATTTGGGGGGGTCTGTCCTGTCCTGACATTTGGGGGGTCTGTCCTGACCTTTGAGGGGGGGGTCTATCCTGTCCCGACATTTGGGGGGGTGGGGTCTGTCCTGTCCCGACATTGGGGGGGGGGTCGGCCCTGTCCCGACATTGGGGGGGGGGGTCTGCCCCGTCCCGACATTGGGGGGGGGGGGGTCTGCCCCGTCCCGCCTTGGGGGGGGGGGGTCTGCCCCGTCCCGACATTGGGGGGGGGGGGTCTGCCCCGTCCCGACATTGGGGGGGGGGGTCTGCCCCCGTCCCGACAATTGGGGGGGGGGGGGTCTGCCCCGTCCCGACATTGGGGGGGGGGGGGTCTGCCCCCGTCCCGACATTGGGGGGGGGGGTCTGCCCCGTTCCGACATTGGGAGGGGTCTGCCCCGTCCCCGACAATTTGGGGGGTCTGCCCCGTCCCGACATTTGGGGGGGTCTGCCCCGTTCCCGACATTTGGGGGGGTCTGCCCCGTCCCGACATTTGGGGGGGTCTGCCCCGTCCCGGACATTTGGGGGGGTCTGCCCCGTCCCCACATTTGGGGGGGGAAGGTCTGCCCCGTCCCCACATTTGGGGGGGGGGGGGGAAGGTCTGCCCCGTCCCGACATTTGGGGGAAGGGGGGGGAAGGTCTGCCCCGTCCCGACATTTGGGGGGGGGGGGGGGAAGGTCTGCCCCGTCCCGAAATTTGGGGGGGGGGGGGAAGGTCTGCCCCGTCCCGAAATTTGGGGGGGAAGGTCTGCCCCGTCCCGACATTTGGGGGGGGGTCTGCCCCGTCCCGACATTGGGGGGGGGTCTATCCTGTCCTGACATTTGGCGGGTCTGTCCTGTCCCGACATTGGGGGGGGGGGGGTCTGCCCTGTCCTCACATTGGGGGGGGGGGGGGGGTCTGCCCTGTCCTCACATTGGGGGGGGGGGGTCTGCCCTGTCCTCACATTTGGGGGGGGGGGTCTGCCCTGTCCTGACATTTGGGGGGGGTGTGTCTGTCCTGTCATTTGGGGGGGGGGTGTCTGTCCTGTCCTGACATTTGGGGGGGGGGTCTGTCCTGTCCTGACATTTGGGGGGGGGGGGGTCTGTCCTGTCCTGACATTTGGGGGATATATGTACTGCTCTGACATGTTAGGGCCATAAGAAATGAGATCATCCATCCAGACCGATCAATTCTCAGATATAGATCTTATAGGCTGTAGACTTAATGACTTTCACGCAGACGGATATACACACCGATTCCGGTTATTTTTACACCGATTCCGGTTATTTTTTACTATAGCAGTGTAGCAGAATACATTTTGGCCTAAATCTATGAAGAAATGTAATATTATTAGATGTGTTTTATAACAGAACGTAAAAAATATTTTTCTTCAAAATTTTTGGTCCTCTTTCATTTAGTAAAAAATAAAAATTAGCTGGGAAATGTGACAGCTGAACCCGGAGGAGACTACGCACGTTGCTTGCTGGTTTTTACCAGCCAGGGAAGATCAGTGAACGGACATTCGCTGGTCTCCCTCTTCTCGGTGCCCCTCACCATGGGGATCCTGGGCCCATAGGAGGGCCAGCAGAGCCAAGGCAGAGGGAGCACACTACCAGGGGGACATGGAAGGAAGCTGTCAGCTGTACAGCCTCCCGGCCGCGTGTCGGATTTACAGATTTACTTCCCCAAATTTCTATCATTTCCATGCAAAACAAGACTCCGCCCCGCCGCGTGTGCGCCGCCACCCTGATTGGAAAAACTGCACCTTACCACGGAGCTCGTCATAACCTCCGGGTGTGAAAACTCACCGGAATGCCCCGAACGGCGGGCGAGGAGCGTCCCACATCTTCTCTGCGTTATACGACATCCAAACATCAACAACCTGCAGAGAGGAAACAGAACCGACCATCAAATATCGATCTATGGGGAGAGGAAAAAATAAGTCACAGAATACACACTATGTACAGCGATATATACATGTATAATAATAGTGTGTGTGGGGGAGGGGACATTAGAGTGTAAGCTCCTCTGGTGCACAGACTCATGGGACTGTGGGGGAGGGGGCATGAAAGTGTAAGCTCCTCTGGTACAGAGACTGATGTGACTGTGGGGGAGGGGACATTAGAGTGTAAGCTCCTCTGTACAGAGACTGATGTGACTGTGGGGGAGGGGGCATTAGAGTGTAAGCTCCTCTGTACAGAGACTGATGTGACTGTGGGGGAGGGGACATTAGAGTGTAAGCTCCTCTGTACAGAGACTGATGTGACTGTGGGGGAGGGGACATTAGAGTGTAAGCTCCTCTGGCGCAGAGACTGATGTGACTGTGGGGGAGGGGACATTAGAGCGTAAGCTCCTCTGTACAGAGACTGATGTGACTGTGGGGGAGGGGACATTAGAGTGTAAGCTCCTCTGGCGCAGAGACTGATGTGACTGTGGGGGAGGGGACATTAGAGCGTAAGCTCCTCTGGTACAGAGACTGACTTGGTGTTCTATGTACAACCCTACAGTATATGTCAGAGATATAGAAATGTATTATATACTAATAATGACTGTGGAGGTGGGGATATTAGAGTGTAAGCTCCTGTAACCGGCACAGAAACCTCTGTTCACCCCTATGGTACATGTCGGCGCTATATAAGGCGGATAATGGCGGTCTTACGCTCGGCAAGGTTGGTCCCCGATACTGATCCTCCTCCGCTCTCTCAGCTCGAGCATCGACTTCCACTTCCGCCCCGCACCGGAAGTACGTCAGCCTCGGTAGCGGAGGGAGGAGGGGAAAAGTGCAGGGCGGGGCTGTGAGAAGCCCGCTGGGGGGGCGGAACTTAGGGACGTCAAGGGGAGGAGCCGCAATGCACTAGACCAGACGAAGATCAGGTTAGGATAGTGTGGGAGGAGTGTTGGGCGGGGCTGTGGGGAGGCGGCCAGGGGCGGAACTTTGGAATGACGGAGGGAGGAGCCACAAGGCACTGGAAGTAGGTCTTCCTTTGAAGAGGTAGTACCGGAAGTCGGCCCGTTCTCTGTATAGGTGGGAGGAGTGTTGGGCGGGGCGTGTGTGAAACTCCTGTGGGCGGTGCTCAGGAATAACCAGCCCCACAATGCACCGGGGGAATCCTGCAATGATCGGGCAGGTGATGAGAAGGCTTGGGGTCTGTGTACACCGATGGGACAGACGGGATGGGGGAGGGGTCTGTGTACACCGAGGGAACGGACGGGATGGGGGAGGGGTCTGCTGTAATTTGGGGGTCTGACACAGCAGCCAATCAGCTTCCTTCGGTCAGATGACAGGAAGTGGAGATGGTTGCTATGGGTAACCAGCAGAGTTGGGCCTGTAGTGATGTGTATATGATATTCTGTCCCCCCATACAGGACACCAATGGCTTCTGATGTCCATGACAAGGTGGAGCGACACCCCAGAGTGATCCCGCCCTCCTCCAATCTGTCCGCTGACCCCGAGAACCAACGCTCTGAGAGCCCCGCCCCCGTCCTGACCCAGGGCACCGAGCCAGGTGAGCTATCTACAGCCAACATAGTCCGCGGAGCGTACACAGCTCTTATCTCTGGGGAAAATCAATAAACCCAACCTACCCTCTAGTCTTACACAGGTGTATCGGCTCCTCCCCTCCAGTCTTGCACAGGTGTACCGGCTCCTCCCCTCCAGTCTTGCGCAGGCGTACCGGCTCCTCCCCTCCAGTCTTACGCAGGCGTACCGGCTCCTCCCCTCCAGCCTTGCGCAGGCGTACCGGCTCCTCCCCTCCAGCCATGCGCAGGCGTACCGGCTCCGCCCCTCCAGCCTTGCGCAGGCGTACCGGCTCCTCCCCTCCAGCCATGCGCAGGCGTACCGGCTCCTCCCCTCCAGTCATGCGCAGGCGTACCGGCTCCTCCCCTCCAGTCTTGCGCAGGCGTGCCTGCTCCTCCCCTCCAGTCTTGCGCAGGCGTGCCTGCTCCTCCCCTCCAGTCTTGCGCAGGCGTGCCGGCTCCTCCCCTCCAGTCTTGCGCAGGCGTGCCGGCTCCTCCCCTCCAGTCTTGGGCAGGCGTGCCGGCTCCTCCCCTCCAGTCTTGGGCAGGCGTGCCGGCTCCTCCCCTCCAGTCTTGGGCAGGCGTGCCGGCTCCTCCCCTCCAGTCTTGGGCAGGCGTGCCGGCTCCTCCCCTCCAGTCTTGGGCAGGCGTGCCGGCTCCTCCCCTCCAGTCTTGCGCAGGCGTGCCGGCTCCTCCCCTCCAGTCTTGCGCAGGCGTGCCGGCTCCTCCCCTCCAGTCTTGCGCAGGCGTGCCGGCTCCTCCCCTCCAGTCTTGCGCAGGCGTGCCGGCTCCTCCCCTCCAGTCTTGCGCAGGCGTGCCGGCTCCTCCCCTCCAGTCTTGCACAAGCGTATTGGCTCCTCCCCTGGACTGAAAAGGCTTCCTCTGATGTCACTGCACACTGGGAGCTTCTCACAATGTGCATTAGAAGTCGCAGCCAGTCAGATAGAGCTCCAACTCATTTCCTGGCTGGAGGACATCCAGCATCATCTAGTGCTTTCCTCCTCCGTCTGACTGTCCCTGACCCCACCCCTTTCATTTATTGCATTTCAGTTCCTTCAATCATGGAGCCTCAGCATCACATGTGGGCGTTGCCTATGCAAATGCAACCCTACTAGGAATGCCCACTCCTCAAAGCATTTTGATATTTGCATAACTCCTCCCACTGTTCACTTTCTGTGTCCCCGTTAAGAAGATTTTCCCCCTCTCTGTTTGTCCTGGTGACCGGTATCACTGAAATTGAAAAAAAAAATTCCACATTTTGTGCTGTCAGCAGAACTGGAAGAGAACTGCAAAGAATAGGTGCTGTGGAATATGCTCTCAATGACGGGTCATCTTTATTAAGTGAGATAAAGTAGCAAATATAATAAAGTTTGACCAGCCTGAAGTGAACAGTGTCACTCCAAAGGACGGCCCGTCCGCTCTGAAGGGAGCTGGGATCGGAGAATGCTCCTGTCGTCTTCGAATCACGTGGTGTCAGCGTACCGGAGTCCTGGGTGGCGTCATCACGGCAAGCAAAGGGTGGAAGGCAGTGTCCGGCGTCGGCTTCAGCTGGGAGCGTATGTAGGGTTACCAAGATGACATGTTTTGCACCGACTTCAGAAACAGACTTCATGAGGGTGGCCTGAGGGCCCGACGTCCTCTAGTGGGCCCTGTGCTCACTCCCCAGCGCCATAGAGCTGGATTGGTCATTGAACCCCAGAATTGGCAGGTCCACCACTGGCGCCCTGTGCTTTTCCCAGATGAGGGCAGGTTCACCCTGAGCACATGTGACAGACATGAAAGGGTCTGGAGAAGCCGTGGAGAACGTTCTGCTGCCTGTAACATGGTTCAGCATGACCGTATTGGTGGTGGGTTAGTGATGGTCTGGGGAGGCATATCCATGGAGGGACGAACAGACCTCTACAGGCTAGACAATGGCACCCTGACTGCCATTAGGTATCGGGATGAAGTCCTTGGACCCATTGTCAGACCCTACGCTGGTACAGTGTGTCCTGGGTTCCTCCTGGTGCGGTGGGTCCTGGGTTTCTCCTGGTGCGGCGGGTCCTGGGATCCTCCTGGTGCGGCGGGTCCTGGGTTCCTCCTGGTGCGGTGGGTCCTGGGTTTCTCCTGGTGCGGCGGGTCTTGGGATCCTCCTGGTGTGGTGGGTCCTGGGTTTCTCCTGGTGCGGCGGGTCCTGGGATCCTCCTGGTGCGGCGGGTCCTGGGTTCCTCCTGGTGCGGCGGGTCCTGGGTTCCTCCTGGTGCGGCGGGTCCTGGGTTCCTCCTGGTGCGGCGGGTCCTGGGTTCCTCCTGGTGCGGCGGGTTCTGGGTTCCTCCTGGTGCGGCGGGTCCTGGGATCCTCCTGGTGCGGCGGGTCCTGGGATCCTCCTGGTGCGGCGGGTCCTGGGATCCTCCTGGTGCGGCGGGTCCTGGGATCCTCCTGGTGCGGCGGGTCCTGGGATCCTCCTGGTGCGGCGGGTCCTGGGATCCTCCTGGTGCGGCGGGTCCTGGGATCCTCCTGGTACACAACAATGTCTGGCCTCGTGGTGAGAGTATGCAGGCAGTTCCTGGAGGATAAAGGAATTGATACCATTGAATGGCCCCCACGCTCGCCTGACCTAAATCCAATAGGACCCCTCTCGGATGTCATGTTTCGGTCCATCCAACTCCGCCAGGTTGCACCTCAGACTGTCCAGGAGCTCAGTGATGCCTTGGTCCAGATATGGGAGGAAATCCCCCAGGACACCATTTGTGGTCTCATTAGGAGCCTCCCCCGACGTTGTCAGGCATGCATACAAGCACGTGGGGGCCATACAGACTACTGAGGACCATTCTGAGTTGCTGCAATGATATTTCAGCAAAATGGACTCGCCTGCTGCATCATTTCTTCACTGTGATTTTCGGGGTGTCTGTGAATTCAGTCCTCTGTAGGTCGATCGTTTTCATTTCCATCCAACAATGGGGCGTCCTTACGTTCCTCACCCATCCCCCGCCCATGTCAGTATAGAGATCCAGCAGGAGATTCCTCCCCATTGACATCTGATGGGTTTTCAGTGTTGCTTTATTTTTTTGAGCAGCGTGTATTTTTTACTTGTAAACAAAAAGTGTCAGAAAAAGGCCCCGTCCTTAAAGTGTTACTAAACTCTCGTTCACCGTATCCGCTCTCCCCGGACCCGGCCTTCACCGTATCCACTCTCCCCGGACCCCGCATTCACCGTATCCGCTCTCCCCGGACCCTGCATTCACCGTATCCGCTCTCCCCGGACCCTGCATTCACCGTATCCGCTCTCCCCGGACCCGGCCTTCACCGTATCCGCTCTCCCCGGACCCGGCCTTCGCCGTATCCGCTCTCCCCGGACCCGGCCTTCGCCGTATCCGCTCTCCCCGGACCCGGCCTTCGCCATATCCGCTCTCCCCGGACCCGGCCTTCGCCGTATCCGCTCTCCCCGGACCCGGCCTTCGCCGTATCCGCTCTCCCCGGACCCGGCCTTCGCCGTATCCGCTCTCCCCGGACCCGGCCTTCGCCGTATCCGCTCTCCCCGGACCCGGCCTTCGCCGTATCCGCTCTCCCCGGACCCGGCCTTCGCCGTATCCGCTCTCCCCGGACCCGGCCTTCGCCGTATCCGCTCTCCCCGGACCCGGCCTTCGCCGTATCCGCTCTCCCCGGACCCGGCCTTCGCCGTATCCGCTCTCCCCGGACCCGGCCTTCGCCGTATCCGCTCTCCCCGGACCCGGCCTTCGCCGTATCCGCTCTCCCCGGACCCGGCCTTCGCCGTATCCGCTCTCCCCGGACCCGGCCTTCGCCGTATCCGCTCTCCCCGGACCCGGCCTTCACCGTATCCGCTCTTCCCGGAAAAAAAACTCTAGTCATACACATCAAACTGAGCACGTACGTAGTGACTCCTAGAGCTCTATACTATCAGCAGATGGATTGGGGACAGTAGAAGAAGGGGAGGATCAGAGAAGACAGGATCAAACAGCCTTTTTACACAATGCAGAGGATTAACCTCTTAGGTCCCACAGTGAGTATAACAAGCATGCTTTCCTGCATATACAGACTGATTGTACTGTTGTGGGTTTAGTAACACATCAAGTGATTATCGAGCGCTAATTGGTATTGTGGTGTCACTGACCTGTATCATGGGAACTGTGGTTTATGTTGTGGGGTCACGCTCTCTCTCTCTCCTCAGGGGCGGGCCAGAATGAAGCCATGTTTGTCCACGCTCAGTCCTATGAAGACCTCACTGGAGAGGTGGAGGTTCCCCTCCCCCAGAGTCCCGGCCCCGACGGCAGTGTGGAGGTCAGCAGCATGGAGCAGATCAGTGAGGACTTCAGCAAGCTCAGCACTCAGCTGAGTGTCAGCTCCGTACAGAGTATAGATCAGAGCCCAGAGGAGGCCCCCGACCAGGGACAGGAAGACTCCACCCCTTCTTCCAGCCCAGAAGTGGACGGGGGAAGTTGGGTTCTGGATGACTGGTACCAGCACCAGAAACACGTCTTTGTCCTTAGCGAAGCGGGAAAGCCGGTGTATTCTCGGTATCGCTCAGAGGAGGCGCTCTCGAGCACCGCCGGTGTGATGATGGCACTGGTGTCGGTTCTGGAATCGGAGAAGAACGCCATCCGATCCATCCACGCAGGTATAGATGTATCCTATTATGTGTTCTCTGGGGTCTCGCAGCATGGAATGCACCGACTTATCGGCGGCTGAAAAAGGTGCCGATAATGGCCGCCGTAAGCGCGCAATTTTACCTGCGATTTTGCCACATTTAGGGTGCGCTTTTTTATAGGTCGCGTGACCAAAAAAACGCAACACTTGTGCGTTTTTGCTGTGTTTTCAATGCATATCAGGCCTGGTGCACATCAATACAGTTTGCGTTTTGCAGTGCATTTTGTGTTTTTGCACACGCGTTTATGACACGTTTTTTAAAAATTTTTTTTTATTTTTGGCCAACTTGTTGCTGGGCAGTTTAAAAACGCAAAACACATAAAAAATGCAACATGCGGGCATTTTTGCTGCGTTTTCAATGCATTTCAGGCCTGGTTCACACCGATGCAGTTTGCATTTTGTCCGTTTTGCAGTGCTTTTTGCGTTTTTGCACGTGTTTATGACTCGTTCAATGAATTTTTTTTTTTGTGGCCTGACCCTTTCCAAAAATGCGGCGACAAACGTGTGCCATAGGAAAACGTGTTAAATGGACTGTAGTGCGTTTCTGTAAAAAGCACTAAAAAAATGCATTGGTGTGAACCAGACATCAATGGGGAGGTGTTTTTTTTTGTTTTTTTACTCGCCAAATGTGCACCAAAAATGCGGCAAGCAGGATTTTTAACACCGCAAGGGAAGCGCAACAGACCCTCCCCACCCCCAGACTGACAATGCTGCTGTCCAAAAGTGCCCCCTGTGCTCTTTCATCCAGAGTGGGGGTGATCTAACACTGGAGGTGTGTCACTGGCCAGCAATTCCTCAGTCTCCCCTCCCCCAGTGATCAGACTGTACATTGTAACGTTGTAGAACGAGGAGGAGGCATTTCCTCAGTCTCCCCTCCCCCAGTGATCAGGCTGTACATTGTAACTTTGTAGAAGGAGGAGGAAGCATTTCCTCAGTCACCCCTCCCCCCAGTGATCAGGCTGTACATTGTAACTTTGTAGAAGGAGGAGGAAGCATTTCCTCAGTCACCCCTCCCCCAAGTGATCAGACTGTACATTGTAACTTTGTAGAAGGAGGAGGAGTCATTTCCTCA
This sequence comes from Staurois parvus, assembly GCF_062004578.1. NCBI lineage: Eukaryota > Metazoa > Chordata > Amphibia > Anura > Ranidae > Staurois > Staurois parvus. Next base: position 218,890 of record NW_028318903.1, on the reverse strand, counting down.
GTCTCCCCTCCCCCAGTGATCAGACTGTACATTGTAACTTTGTAGAAGGAGGAGGAAGCATTTCCTCAGTCTCCCCTCCCCCAGTGATCAGGCTGTACATTGTAACTTTGTAGAAGGAGGAGGAGGCATTTCCTCAGTCTCCCCTCCCCCAGTGATCAGGCTGTACATTGTACCTTTGTAGAAGGAGGAGGAAGCATTTCCTCAGTCACCCCTCCCCCAGTGATCAGGCTGTACATTATAACTTTGTAGAAGGAGGAGGAGGCATTTCCTCAGTCTCCTCCCCCCAGTGATCAGACTGTACATTGTAACTTTGTAGAAGGAGGAGGAAGCATTTCCTCAGTCTCCCTCCCCAGCGATCAGACTGTACATTGTAACTTTGTAGAAGGAGGAGGGAGCATTTCCTCAGTCTCCCCTCCCTCAGTCTCCCCTCCCCCAATGATTACAAGTCTCAAGGTGAGAGGCTGTGTCAGGGGGCTGATCTGTGTCAGATATCTGTGCACAAAGCCAGGAACTGCTCAGGCACCTGTATGTAGATGACCGTGTCATCTCTGAGCCGGCACCTCAGTCTAGAAGGCACCTGGTGACCCTGGATGATGCCTGGACATAGATGGTGCCGCCACAAATATTTAATGACAGGTCCACTTTGGTAAAGGATGAGAAATGGTTTTTGCCGGTATACCCAGATGCTTGCCCAGCCCCCGTTTCTGTACAGTTTTGGTTTGTCTGTTGCAGATGGATATAAAGTGGTGTTTGTGCGTCGCTCTCCTCTGGTTTTGGTGTCGGTGTCACACACTCAACAGTCGGAACAGGAAATCGCTCAGGAGTTGCTGTACGTTTACTATCAGATTGTGAGCCTGGTCACCGGGACTCAGCTCCACCACTTCTTCCAGCAGAGACCCAGCTATGACCTGCGGCAGCTCCTCTCCGGCTCCGAGCGCATTACGGACAAGTTGCTGGATTCCATGGACGTGGACCCCAGCTTCCTCCTGGGAGCAGTGCGTTGTCTTCCCATGGCGGCCAGCCTGCGAGATTCCGCCATGTACTGTCTCCAGCAAGCCAAGGCCAAAAGCCTGGTCTTCTCCATTCTGATGTCCAATAACCAGCTGGTGACTCTAGTCAGGAAGAAGGACCAGTATCTGCACCCCATTGACCTCCATTTGCTCTTTAACCTGGTCACCTCATCCAGCTCCTTCAGGGAAGGCGAGGCCTGGACACCCGTCTGCCTCCCCAAGTTCAATTCCTCTGGCTTCTTCCATGCTCACATCTCATATCTGAGCCACAAGCCTGAACTGTGTCTCCTGATGGTGTCCACTGACCGGGAGGACTTCTTCACAGCCTCGGACTGCAAGAGAAAGATAGTGGAGAGGCTGGAGAAGAGGGGAGTGTGGGCCTCACTGATGGAAGCGCTGAGCAACCCCTTCTATGATGTCGCACCGATCGGGATCCCAGAACTGAGGCATTTCCTCTACAAATCTAAGAGCTCCGGGCTCCTCACTAGGTGAGGAAAAGATACCAGTTGGGGATCCAGTAAGGTGGGCCGATAGGGGAGGCCAGCCAGGGGTCCAAATAGGCGTGTGGATAGGGGAGGCCAGCCAGGGGTCCAAATAGGCGTGTGGATAGGAAAGGCCAGCCAGGGGTCCAAATAGGCGTGTGGATAGGGGAGGCCAGCCAGGGGTCCAAATAGGCGTGTGGATAGGGGAGGCCAGCCAGGGGTCCAAATAGGCGTGTGGATAGGGGAGGCCAGCCAGGGGTCCAAATAGGCGTGTGGATAGGGGAGGCCAGCCAGGGGTCCAAATAGGCGTGTGGATAGGGGAGGCCAGCCAGGGGTCCAAATAGGCGTGTGGATAGGGGAGGCCAGCCAGGGGTCCAAATAGGCGTGTGGATAGGGGAGGCCGACCAGGGAACTAAATAGGCGTGTGGATAGGGGAGGCCGACCAGGGAACTAAATAGGTGTGTGGATAGGGGAGACCTGCCAGGGGTGCAGTAGATGAGTGGATATGGGAGGCTGGCCAGGGGTCCAAATAGATGAGTGGATATGGGAGGCTGGCCAGGGGTCCAAATAGATGAGTGGATATGGGAGGCTGGCCAGGGGTCCAAATAAATGTGTGGATAGGGAAGGCCAGGCAGGGGTCCAATAGGTGTGTCGATAGGTGAGGCCAGGCAGGAGTCCAAATAGGAGGGTGGATAGGGGAAGCCAGCCAGGGGTCCAAATAGGAGTGTGGATAGGGGAGGCCAGCCAGGGGTCCAAATATGATCTGTGGATAGTGGAAGCTGGCCAGGGGTCCAAATAGATGAGTGGATATGGGAGGCTGGCCAGGGGTCCAAATAGGTGTGTGGATAGGGAAGGCCAGGCAGGGGTCCAATAGGTGTGTCGATAGGGGAGGCCAGCCAGGGGTCCAAATATGATCTGTGGATAGTGGAAGCTGGCCAGGGGTCCAATAGGTGTGTGGATAGGGGAGGCCAGCCAGGGGTCCAAATATGATCTGTGGATAGTGGAAGCTGGCCAGGGGTTCAACAGGTGTGTGGATAGGGGAGGCTGGACAGGGTTCCAATGAAATGCAAAGGTATATGAGGCCAGCCTTGGTCCAATAGGATATTTGAATAGGGTAGCATGGCCAGGAATCCAATAAGGTGTGTGGATAGGGAAGGCCGGCCAGGGATTCATTAACGTGCCAATAAGGGAGACCAGCCGTGGTTCCATGAAGTGTGCAGGTATGCAAGGCCAACCAGGGTCCAATAAGATATTCACATGGGGAAGGCAGGCCAGGGATCCAATAAGGTGTGCAGATAGGGGAGGCCACCTATCAATTTAATGACATATGTCAATAGGGAGGTGAGCCAAGGGTTCAGTGTGGCAAGCAGGTGTGGAAGACCAGCCAGGGTCCAAAAGGATATGCACATAGAAGAGGCTGGCCAGGGGGTCAGAGGTCCTATGACTTATGTGGATAGGGGAAGCCTGCAGAGGAGAGGCTGGTCAGAGTTCCTGTGACTTATGTGTACAGGGGAGATTGACTGGGAAATCCAATAAGGTTTGTGGATAGGGGAGGCTGGGGTCCAATGAAGTGTGCAAAAAAGGGAGGCCGGCTGGGAGTCCTATGAAGTATGTGAACAGAGGACGCCGGCTGGGGGTTCACTGAAGCATGAAAGTGTGCAAATTACGCTCCTCCTGGGGAGAAGGAGAACATACCTAAAATCAAACTCACCGTGCTCAAGCCGGATAGATCCGGAGTTGGTGTGCAAGTGATGGTGCTGGAGCTAGGGCCTCCCGTATGTCCACCAGACAGATTATATGCAAAAACCGGTAGTTAACCCCGGACTGTATTAGATCACAGGAATTAAAACCCTAAAAAACGGGTAGAACGGTGTTGACGCGTTTCAGCCCACTGGTGAAACGCATTGGAAGTGCTGAAAAGTGTCAACACTCTGGTCCAGAAGTGGATATAAACACACCACAGAGGAGTGTTGACACGTTTCAGCACTCCAATGCGTTTCACCAGTGGGCTGAAACGCGTCGACACTCTTCTATCTGTGGTGTCTTTATATCCACGTCTGGACCAGTGAGGTACGTCGCCTGTACTTTCAGTGGTTGTACCAGAATGATGCCTGCAGTTGTGGGCATCACCCCAGGACTGGGTCGGCTCTCTTGTAAAGCAATCAGAGCAGCTCCTAGCCACTCAATTGTTTGTAAGGGCAGCGGAAGGGGTCGTGTCATTCCCCCCCATCACTCTTTTGGGTTCTCCCGTCCCACCAGGAGTCCCAAGTGACCAGCCGATGTGTCCACCGAACAATGCCGGAATCGGCTGTGATTGGCTCTCCTTTATTGTAAAGCGGAAGCGATGACCTGACATCATTTCCTGTTTACTTGTAAACTTTGTTTGCCATTTTTAAAAATGTGAAAACATTCAAAAAGACTGATCACACCGATGTATTTGTTTTTTTTTTAATGCTTTGCAAAGGAGGGATTTTTGGGGGTCTTGTAGACCCCATATCCCTCCATAAAGAGTACCTGTTACATGCCTATTGCTGTCACCGGGGATGTTTACATTTCTTGTGACGACAATAAAAGTGATTAAAAAAAAATTAAAATTGACAGTGTAAAAAATAAATAACTTAATAATAAAAAAAAGTGCCCTCACACAGCCCCTTCCCCCGTGCTCAAGCGCAAAGATGAATGCGTGCGTCGGTCACGCACGCAGAGATCGTCCCGCACATATGAGGTAACCTGTAAAGGCGTTCAGCCCAGGTTTACATATATGCGGTGCGGTATATCGCGTGTGATTCGCACAGGAACCGCACCGCATTCCTGTGCAAATGACATGCGATTTGTGCGCGGTGCTATCGGAGCCGTACATTCTCTATGGCTCTAATCGCACCGCACCAAAAACGTGCAAGACCCTTTTTTTGATCCGCACTAGGATCCGATCGCACGGGTATTCTCACCTATGGGATCCAATTCTGCACATCGCACCACGTTTTGCAGACCGCTTTCGGGGTGTTGTTAACTTAAAGCGGATCTCCACCCAAAAGGGGAAGTTTCGCTTTAAGGACTGGTCCCCCGCTCCCCATTAAGGATTGGCACCTTTGGGTGGCGGGGGAGGGGGGGAGCATGTACCGGCTCCCAATTGCGGTCGGACCGCCTAGGCGATGGAAGGTGTCCTCCCTCCTTCCCTCGTGACAGGTAACAGAAGATTACAGGACCATTTATGAAGCGCAGTGCTACTCGCGCATGCGCAGTGGGTTCCCGGCTGTGAGGCAGCAAGCTGTCACAGCCGGGTGCCCACACTGAAGATGCCGGCCTCCAGGTCGGCAGGTGAAACGGGCTGCGGGGGACACACCACGGGACCGAGGGACAGGTAAGTGGCTGTTTTTTAAAAGTCAGCAGCTACAGTTTTTGTAGATGCGGACTTATTTTTTGAGAGGGTGAGCGGAACTCCGCTTTAACATACACAGCCGCAGCAGCTTGTATGAACGGGGTGCAATTCTGATGCGGCGTGGAATTTGCACTGAAAACGCTGAGAATTGCGCACTGCATCAGTGTGAACCCGGGCTCAAAACTTTGCCTAAAAGTAGTAAAATTACCTCCATTTGTCGCCATTGCACAGGCGTGCACAGTTTTAAAGCGTGACATGTTTGGTATCTACTTACTCGGCATAACATCATCTTTTACATTTTATATATGGATTGGAACTGCGCAATGGTGTAGGACTGCTGCTAACACCTAGCACACTAGAATGTGTAAAGTAAATGTAAACAAACAAGGGTTATATTTTACATTAAAAAAAAAATTGAGTTGTGTATTTTTTTTTTTTTGCACTAATTAACAAAAAAAAATTTCTGTATTTTTCCCGAAAAATTGTCTTTAAAAAGACGCCGTGCAACAGTAAATAAAAAAAAAAAAAAAAAAAGCAAAAACCACCAATTTTTTTTCTGTAGGGCCTCTGCTTTTAAAAAAAAATGTAATGTTTGGGGTTCTAAGACACTTTCTATCAAACGAATACATATGTGTAAAATGTAAACAAGTGCCAGAAATGGGTGGGGCTGAAGTGGATGCACTGTATAGGCCAGGGGTAGGCAGCCTGCGGCTCTCTAGCTATTGTGGAACTACATTTCCCATGAGGCATTGCAACATTACAAAACTGACAATTACAGCTATGACTCGCAGGGGCATGATGGAACTTGTAGTCCTGCAACAGCTGGAGAGCCGCAGGTTGCCTACCCCTGGTCCCGGCAAAAGCCGGCAGTCAACCAGGGACTGTAGAATCTTATTGATTCGATCACAGGAATTAAAACACTAAAACGGATAGAAGAGCGTCGACGCGTTTCAGCCAAATGCTGAAACGCATTGGAAGTGTTGGCGGGTTTCAGAATTTAGCTGAAACGCATCGACATTGTTCTATCTGTGGTGTCTTTATATAGAAGGAGAACACAAGGAAGACCTTTGTGTTCAGTCACTTCTATATAAGCTGTTCCTATTGGCTAGCAGTTTTTCTACATGTTGGCAGTAGAAAGGGTTGAGATCTGAATTGTGAAAATGAAAAATGCTGCATGCTTGCTGATGAAGACAGGAAAGCGTGACCATGTGATCTCCCTCCAGTCCTGCCATGGTGGCTCCCTACGACACCGATCGGGAAAGAAGGCGGCTGGTGGAGCTGTATCAGTACCTGCACGGCAGAGCGCACTGCAGCGCCCGTCCCCTGATCACCATCTACCACATGGGAGTCCATGAGAACATACTGGCCTGGGTAAGTGACCCCCCCCAACAGCTTGGAGGAAACCAGAGACTCTCTTTCCTGATTCCGAATCATGTTTTATAGATATGTGTCACCAAAAGACGCAAACAGCAAACGATGAAAACGGAATATAAATGTTGTTGAATAAGAAATGGCATTTCATCTGTTTGAGAAAGAGAAGTATTCTCCCCCAGAGGCGTCCCTAGGGTTGGTGTCACCCGGTGCGGTAACACTTGGTGACACCCCCTCCGACGATCCCCGCAGAGTGGATCGGATCTGCGGATTGAGCATAATGGATCAGACTCCGATCCATTATGCTCCCCAATCAGCAGATCCGATCCATCCTGCGGGGATCTTCGGCTTTCTTTACAACTTACCTTTTCTTGGAGCGGGTCCGGTGTCACCCCGTATAGATTGTATGCCGATGATCCCCACAGGATGGATGGGATCTGCAGATTGGGGAGCATAATGGATCGGACACCGATCCATTATGCTCAGTCTGCAGATCCGATCCATCCTGCCGGGATCGTTGGCATACGATCTATACGGGGTGACACCGGACCCGCTCCAAGAAAAGGTAAGTTGTAAAGAAAGCCGAAGATCCCCGCAGGATGGATCGGATCTGCAGATTGAGCATAATGAATCAGACTCCGATCCATTATACTCCCCAATCCGCAGATCCCATCCATCCTGCCGGGATTGTCAGCATACAGCCTATACGGGGTGACACCGGACCCGCTCCACGAAAAGGTAAGTTGTATAGAAAGCCGGCGATCCCCGCAGGATGGTTCAGATCTGCGGATTGAGCATAATGGATCAGAATCCGATCCATTATGCTCCCCAATTCGCAGATCCCATCCATTCTGCGGGGATCGTCGGCTTTCTTTACAACTTACCTTTTCTTGGAGTGGGTCCGGTGTCACCCCATGCGGTCGGTGTCACCCGGGGCGGGCCGCACCCCCTGCACCTGCCTTGGGACGCCACTGTTCTCCCCAACTAGAAACTGTAATAAACTCCCAGGATACAGAGCAGATTTTTAAACCAGGCTGCCGGGAAGAAGTATGTGACCCATAGTATGATCTTCATTGTACAATATCAGTAAAGAGGACCTGTACTCCGGAATCTGTGCCCAAAAAATTGCGGGCCAGAGGTCAAAGGGCTGGTCACCAGTAACACCAGTGGGTTCCAGGCAGCTGGCCAGTTCCCCGTTGCTGATTTACCATGCCTAGGTAGTGTTAGCCCGCATTCACACCTGAGCAGCTCCTTTTTGAGTGTTTTTTTTTTTAATAGCCAATAGAAAAAATATCATCTGCTTCATGCTTTTTTTTTTGGTCAGCCTTTCCTTATTATTTATTTATTTATTATTTATTTATTTAGTTCATGAAATAATTTACTTATTAAATTTTAATATTTATTTTTTTGTTGGGGGGGGGGGGGTTAATTGCTTTACTATTTTTTTTTTTTTTTTTTGGGGGGGGTGGATTAAGGGTTAGGGTTTGTGATTAATTTATTGATTTACTTTTTTTTTTTTTGGGGGGGTTAAGAGTTGGGGATTAATTTATTATTTACTTATTTATTAAATATCATTTTTTTGTTAGAGGTTAGGGATTAATTTACTTTATTATTTGTTTTATAATTTTTTTTTGTGGGGGTGGATTTTTTTGGGGGGGGGGGGTTAAGAGTTAGGGATTAATTTATTATTTACGTCTTTATTAAATAGCATTTTTTTGTTAGAGGTTAGGGATTAATTTACTTTATTATTTTTTGTTTGTTTTTTTGGGGGGGGGGTGAATTAAGGGTTAGGGTTTGTGATTAATTTATTGATTTACTTTTTTTTGGGGGGGGGGGTTAAGAGTTAGGGATTAATTTATTATTTACTTCTTTATTAAATATATTTTTTTTGTTAGAGGTTAGGGATTAATTTACTTTATTTTTTTTTTTGGGGGGGGGGGTGGATTAAGGGTTAGGGTTTGTGATTAATTTATTGATTTACTTATTTTTTTTTGGGGAGGGGGGGTTAAGAGTTGGGGATTCATTTATTATTTACTTGTTTATTAAATATCATTTTTTTGTTAGAGGTTAGGGATTAATTTACTTTATTATTTGTTTTATAATTTTTTTTTTTGTGGGGGTGGATTAAGGGTTAGAGTTTGATTAATTTATTGATTTACTTTTTTTTTTGGGGGGGGGGGGTTAAGAGTTAGGGATTAATTTATTATTTACTTCTTTATTAAATAGCATTTTTTTGTTAGAGGTTAGGGATTAATTTACTTTATTATTTTTTGTTTGTTTTTTTTTGGGGGGGGGGTGGATTAAGGGTTAGGGTTTGTGATTAATTTATTGATTTACTTTTTTTGGGGGGGGGTTAAGAGTTCAGGATTAATTTATTATTTACTTCTTTATTAAATATAATTTTTTTGTTAGAGGTTAGGGATTAATTTACTTTATTTTTTTTTTTTTGGGGGGGGGGTGGATTAAGGGTTAGGGTTTGTGATTAATTTATTGATTTACTTTTTTTGGGGGGGTTAAGAGTTAGGGATTAATTTATTATTTATTTATTAAATATCATTATTTTTTTTGTTAGAGGTTAAAGTGGTTCTAAAGGCTCAAGGCTTTGTACTTTCGTGTATTTCATGCATGAAGTTAAAACAAATTTGTATGCAGCGGCCCCCCCACCCCAATCCTTACTGGAGCTTCCTCTAAAGCCCAGCTGGCCTGTATTCAGTAGCTCACCACAAAGACAGGGACCCCCCCCCTCCTCAGGAGAGGACATTTACCCGAGTTGAGAAATCTAAGTGTAGTAAGAAAGAGAATGAAAAATCCTTAGGAGTCCTAAATCTTTATTGTTCAGTTCCAACAAGCAGAGCAAAAGAAAGCCGACCTGTTTCAGGGGCCACACAATCCCCCTTCATCAAGGCTGGGTGACACGGCAGCATGGTAAATGGACTCAAAAGTACTCCTGCAGGGAATGTTATAAACAGCAGCCATTACTTGTGTTCCCAGTAGAAGTAGAATCCCCCCCCCCCCCCCTGGGGATTGTGGTCACCAAAATGCGGTGGTCACCTTTTGCCCTGCTTGTTGTAAACAGTTGAACAGTGAAGACTTTGGAGTTCTAAGGATTTTTCATTTGGCCCTCCCTTTGACCTGTTACAGTTGTTCTGCATGAGGGCAGCCATCTTGGTTAGAGGCAAGTCTTTGCTTCCTCCAACCAGAACAATGAGCTGCATATTAGTAACATCGCTAAATCTCATTCCACGTCTCCAGAGGCTAGCAGTAACAGGGAGCCGTGCCCAAAAAAAGGCAAACAGATGGCAAAGTCCCCAGTATTTCCTATCCTCTCCCTGTAACTGGTATGTTCCTCATTACTCACTTGCTATGTCTCTGTAAAAGTGGCTGTCTTGTTAGAGGCTGGACTGTGGACTTTGCTTCTTCTGCCCCCATGAAGACTGGTGGAGTCATAATAGTGGGGGAAGCACAGATCCACAGAATGAAACATAAGCAGAGAGATCCTTCCACTGGTGGCTCCCAGGTACAGCTTCCTCTCCAGCAAGGAAAACAGTGATTAGCCTAGTAGTGATATCACCCAATCTCACTCCAAATTTGATGAGATTAGCAGTTATAGGCAGTAGTGCCCTAGATGATCTCAGACTGCGGACATACAGCTATGCGGATAAAGAACAGGAGTGCCCAGGCACAGGAAGTGCTCCGATATCCGGAGTGTCTAGGCACAGGAAGTGCACCTATATCCAGAGTGCATAGGTACAGGAAGTGCACCTGTATCCAGAGGGCCTAGGCACAGGAAGTGCACTGATATCCATAGTGGTTAGGCACAGGAAGTGCACCGTAATACGGAGAGTCTAGGCACAGGCAGTGCACCGTAATCCGTAGTATCGAGGCACAGGAAGTGCACCGATATCCGGAGGGCCTAGGCACAGGAAGTGCACCGATATCCGGAGGGCCTAGGCACAGGAAGTGCACCGTTATCCGGAGTGCCTAGGCACAGGAAGTGCGCCGATATCCAGAGGGCCTAGGCACAGGAAGTGCACCGATTTCCGGAGTGCCTAGGCACAGGAAGTGCACAGCTATAGTTTCCTCTCAGTAATTCTTGATGTCTCTGTGACCTTTATCACTCTCCTCTCTGCAGGTGACAGAGGCATTCGAGCTCTACGTTTGTTTCAGTCCCTTGGGGACAAAATCATCAGCTGTGAACGGGGTCTCCCGCCTGCTGCGCTGGATCCGCAAAGAAGAGGATCGCCTGTTCATCCTGAGCTCTCCGACGTACTGACTGCGAAGGTGAAACCACGTCTGCCGATAGACACAGGCATCTGATACACAGAGGTGTCGAGGGTGCCCACTGGATGGGATTTCCCAGAATCCTCTGCCCTGTGATTGGTAGCTTTACCTCTGTCATGCTCTTCTCATGTCGCCAGACGCGGAGAGTGACTGTAATGATGACTGTTTTCCGTTATTTCTCCTTGAATATATATACCTGATAATAGAAGAGGTTGGTTAGATGCATAGAAGGAATGGCATGGTTGCTTTGGAACCTGTAAACTCCGTATGCGTAACCAGCGGGAGGACAACAGGCGGGGCAAAACGGCCAAAGTGACCCCCACATGAGCCGCCATCTGCTTCAGCAGGATAGGTTGCCGGTGCTGCCCTTTTTGTTCTCTGTCCTGCTGAAGCACCAAAGGCGGCCGCCTGTTCTGACGAACCCTTGGCATGGTCCTATGTGCAGCTGGGGGAAGAGGGGTGACTGCGCTCAATGAGTCATAGGTAGAACCGCCGGAATGTAATTCTGCTGTAATTCTGCGCACGGTCATGTGACATCTATCGAGATGTGATGTCAAGACGGAAAATGATTAATATATGCAAATCAAATACATTCTTATGAAATGAAAGCAATACAATATTAATAATATCTGATGTCATGGCAGCTGCATGGAGGAAGCACACAACCCAATCATAGCTAACTGAGCCATCAGACGTCCATCAGACGTCACATCTTCTATTTCAGGGCTTGACAAATCGCAGGCACCAGGTCGCCATGGCGACTGGAAATTGCATCTTGGCACCTGTTCTTTTGTCGGCCCATTTACTGTCCGGAAGTGTCTCCTCTCAGCACTCTGGGGCCGTCCTCGGCACTTAATCATCAGCTGTGGGCATGCGTGCTGGGCGCTGCTTAGTCTCGGGAGTAGGGAAGGCTGGAGATCTTGGCTGAGGCCTGAGCTGGGCTTTCTTGACCTCACGCAGTGCGGTGGGCGGCAGGAAAGTGGCAATCATCCTCCCTGATCGAAGGATGGAACCCTGAGCTTGTCTAATGAAGTCTTCTACTGGGGAGGAGGAGGACCAGGTAAGCATCACTACTGCCATCATGGCTCAGGAGAGAGGGGAGCTGGACGTGGAGATTACCAACAATGGCAGCCTGAGGAGGTTCAGTTGTGCCCCCCATATTAAGGGGCTCAGGTGAGGTTTGGGGGGGCATCAGAAATCAGGCGACTGTGGATGATGTGTTGAGGATGGAGACCACCTTTGGGTTTCTAGCTGTGAAGGAGCTGCAGCACTCAGTACATGCTGGTTGGGCATGCAAGTATTTGTAGTTCTTCAAGCCTGGCATCGCATGAATATACTTCCAACGTGGGGATGCAGGGCATTGTCTGACTGTCTGGCTCCCCCCTGTGCTCTTTGCCAACAACCCCCCCTGTGCTCTATGGCCAAACCTCTTCCTGGCCATGAGCTCTCCAGCATTGAAAATAAAGCTTTGTTACTTTAAAAAAAAAAAAAAATGGCTCCTAACGTTTTTTTAGCTGGCTCCTAGATCCAAAGCAAATTTGTCCAGCTCTGGTCTATTTATACTGTAGAAGACCGGTCAGGATACAGATGTGGGAGCTGCTGGTCCTGGTTTGCTTTTGGAAAAGACTCTGAGGCCGTCTACCTTATTCTTTCTTAGGCTCCATGTACACGAGCCTACCCTGACCACCGGCCGCAGGAAAACGTGAAACCCGGCAAAACGCAGTTTTGCGGTTTCCCGTGGAATGCGGTCAAAACGTTGCTATGCTCAACGCGATTCATCTGCGTTCAGGAGAGGGACTTTCAGCCTCACCTAACTGCGGCAGCTGCTAAACTCTGCTTAAAGCCTATATGTAAATGGACACACAGGCTTTTATGGAGTTGAGTTTAGGAGCTTTGGCAAAAAAAATGCCAAAAGCTCCTAAACTCAAGTTTAGCAGCTGATGAGACAGGGGCAGTTCAGACCAGATGCAGTCCAGTGCATTTTTTTTTTTTGCATCAGAAATGCATGCACATTGTTTTCCATGTATTGCAATGGCCCTAGTTTACACCGATGCAGTCAGTTTCTGGTGCAAAAAAAAAAATAGAACGTGCTGCATTTTTTCTGTACAGAACTCCACTGGAACACAGCAAAACATACAATATAAAAAATGCATGGGAACGAAGTGTGGTGTGCAGGGGTGGACTGACAACTCATGGGACCCCCGGGCAATAGGGGATCAAGGGGCCCGTGTCCTTGCCCAAACTCAAAAAAGCCTATAAAAAAGGTACCAGGGGTATCTCATGGGGCCCCCTACTGACCCCGGGCCCTCGGGCAGTGCCAGAGTTTCCAAATGGTCAGTCCGCCCCTGGTGGTGTGAACTGTAAGCAGTAATGCACCTGGAACGCATCCGGAGTGTGTTTTTGTGGTGTGAACCGGCCCTTCGGCCTTGTTTATATGGGGGATGTACAGGTGTTCCATGCATCCCTGTGCAGGCAGTCCCATTGATGGTTATTGGGTCACAGCGGCTGCACAGGCACAGTGGTAGGTCCCAGTCTAACATCCATGCAGGCGCAGGTCCCCTAACTTGCGCTGCCTGTGCACCTGCATGGATATCGGATCGGGAGCTGCCACTGTGTCTGTGCAGCCGCTGTCCCCCAATAACCATCAATGGGGCTGCCTGCACAGAGATGCACGGAACACCTGTGAATTCCCGTGTGGGTGAACATAGGCCCTGCACAGGGTAAGGTTTGTTACACTAGTAATAAAAAATGTAAAAAAAATCAAATTTAGGCCAAAATGTATTCTGCTCCGTGTCTTTGTTAAATAAAAACTGAATACGTATAAATTAATTGGTTAACATGAAAGTTAGAGTGTCTACAAATGGCGGTATATATACACTGGGATTTTTTTTTTTTAACTTTTACTAGTAATGGCGGAGATCAGGGACTTATAGCGGGAATGCGGTGGGCATTCTGCCACTGGAGGGGGGGGGACTAAGTTGGTGTCACTGACATCCCCAGTAACCCCAATGCAGTGATCAGTGCTAATATAAAACACTGACACTGTACTAATGGCACTAGGAATAAAGGGGATTTATATCTGGGGGGATGAAAGGGTTAACTGTGTGCCTTTTACATCATGTGCTGTGTGTGTGTGCTTCACTGTTGTGCACAGCCATGCAAAGCAGTGTGCAGGAGCTGACAGGGAGGAGAACTGTTTTGTTTACTAAGAGTTCTCCCCCCCCCCGACGGAGCTCCTCGGCAATCACTAACCTCATGCATGCCCCCTACCAGGGGCGGACTGACAACTCATGGGGCCCCCGGGCAATAGGGGATCATGGGGCCCCTGTATCCTTGCCCACAACAAAAAAAGCCTATAAAAAAGGTACCAGGGGCATTTCATGGGGCCCCCGGGCAATGCTCGAATGGTCCGTCCGCCCCTACCCCCTACCTGGAAATGCAAAATCAAAGACCAAAAGGTCTTGGTCATGTGTATGGCACTATGAAATCTGAAGGCTACCAAAGAATTCTGGGGTGCAATGTAGGGCCCGGTGTCAGAAAGTTGGGTCTCCGTCAGAGGTCCTGGGTCTTCCAGCAGAACAATGACACGCGTCAAAAAGCCCCCAGAAATGGTTTCAGACAAAGCGCTGGAGAGGACTGAACTGGCCAGCAATGAGTCCAGATCTCCGTCCCATAGAGCTCCTGTGGAGAGATCTCAGAACATCAGTTGGGAAAAGGAACCCTTCCAATCTGAGAGACCTGGAGGAGTTGGTGGAAGAAGAGTGATCCAAAATTCCAGTAGAGAGGTGGAAGAAACTCATTGATTATTATTACAGGAAGCCATTGATTTCAGTTATTTTTTCCAAGGGGTGTGCGACCAAATATTACATGGAGGGTGCCAATAACTTTGTCCAGTCCATTTTGGGGTTTTGCTTTGAATGTGTCAGATTTGGCTTTTTGTGTCTCTGCTTTTTGTGTCATACCGATACAAACAAAAGAAATAAACATGAGAATGCTGAAATATTTGTAATTTCAAGAATTTTTGGGGGTGAAGTGGTGCATTATCTGACAGAAATGTAGGGAGGACAAGATTTTTGGCCATGACAGTGGGCCTATAAGGAGGGAGTTACAGTAGTCAAGTCAAGAAATAACAAGGAGATGTTACTGATGAACCCTTTCTACATTTACATATTTGTAACCTAAACCCCAAGTCCTCCTCTCCTCCATCAAAGAACTCCTATGCTGCCAGACAGGTTTATGTGCCAGCAAAGGAAAATAACTGATAGGTAAGTATACAGCTCTCCTGGTAGCAAAAAATATTTCACAAAACAACGCAGAAGAAACGCTCTCTCAAACTGGACCCTTGCAGAAATACTGGTTCTGCCCGATGTTGGGACTAGACGGTCTGTATGATGGCCAAAATGCTGCCCTGCAGGTGACTTCTGTCAAGACACTTTTGAAGGCTGCCCACAATGAAGGCATCATTCTTGGGGTGTGCACCTTAAGGCCTACGTGAAGATCAACCCCCTTGATGATTTGAACCCTTTGGATTGTTTCACAATATTGGTCACTGATATTGCAAAAAAATGGATGTCCACAGGTTATCTGCATATCTCAGTGCTGCAGTCTTGTCAATATAGACTGAGAACCGTTCCCACATCTAGTACATGTGGAAGCCCCGAATCCACATCTTCATTAATGACAGGGCCACATCCTAAGCCTTCAATGATAAAGTAAGCACAGATAAGGTTTTCTGTTCTCCAATGCTTGAAGAGGTTATGGCCAGAAGAAAGGCCGCCTTTACTGTGAGAGTCCGCAAGGAGCAGGAGTCTCTTGGATGAAATTGAGGATCTTCCAACACATCTGGGATCAAGGATGGAGACTCTTTTTGGATGGAGAATGGGACGGGAGTGACTTTTGGGGGTGGACCTCTGTATCATCTTCCCAAATTCTTATGTTTAAGTGACCCTGTGCCTGTTAAGGTACAGGGTGTGTATGTGAATGTCTATTGTGTATTGGTGTGTTGTCCTTTGTTCTCGGCCACATGGCTGTCTATTGTCCTTTTGCCATGTGCTGCCCCATTGTTCTGTGTCTTGGTTGGATAAGGAGGGGTGATGATGTGTTTCCTGCTCCTGGTTGTGTTTCCCTGCTCTGTGTATATAACTTGTGTGTGTAAAATAAAGGAGTTGACTTCCTGTTTTAAGAAGAGTCGGGTGCTGTCTATTTCCTGAGGGATTTCAAGGGTGTGGTCCGTGGATTTGTGTTCGGACAGGGAAGCTGCGGTATAACGGAATATACCCAAGTGCGGTCTGGGTCTGGTTTCGTTACAGAGAATCATTATACATAGAAAAACTGAACAATCAGATGATGTGATGCCCAGCAATATACAGGGTTGGACAAAAATATGGAAACACTTCATGATTTGCAGGTGTGAAAGTGACAACATTTTTCACCTTGAAAATGGAAGTGATGTAACATTCTTTTGTTTCCACTGTGTGACGAGACACCTAGCTAACAGGTGAGAAGTTTTACTTTCCCTGATTCAATGCTTGCGCTGCTAGCAATTCAGAGTCAGCTTACTGATCTTCAAAGAGGGCAAATTGTTGGTGCCGCTTAGCTGGTACCTCTGTGACTGAAGTTGCCAATGTATTGGCCGTGTGGCGATGTACAGTAGCAAAGGTTATGGCGGCGTGCGTATACAGTTTCTGGGAAAACGTCTGATAAGCATAGGCATGGTCGACATGGCCAGTGGACCAAAAGAGACAAAAGGAAATTGCGCAGGATTGTGACCCAGAATAAGAAAACAACTGCTGCAAAAGTGACTGCAGAGCTCAATCTCAGTCTTCCAAAGCCCGTGTCCACAAAAACTGTGCGGAGGGAACTCCATAAGCAAAACAGTCACGGGTGAGCTACGATTGCCAAACCACTAGTGAGTGATATTAATGCTCAGAAGAGGAGAGAGTGGTGCAACACCCATAAATCGTGGACTATGGACCAATGGAAGACTAATATTATTATTATTATACAGTATTTATAAAGCGCCAATAGTTCGCTCAGCGCTGTACATTACAAAGGGGGACAGAACATGTGACAGAACAATACCAATACAATTCAAAACACGAGGGGTTCGAGGGCCCTGCTCCTTGGAGCTTACAATCTAAGAGCAACGAATCGAGCTTCACACTGTTCCCAACCACCGTATGCATTTGCATGTGGTCAACACCATCCCAAGTCCACCTGGACTGTCTTGTGCCAGTGCTAAAGCATGGTTGCAGCGTAATCATGGTTTGGGCAGCCATTTCTTGGTGTTTTGCAGGCCCCATCATCACCTGGAAAGGTGGAGTCACTGCCAGTGACTATGTATAAATTTTGGCCGACCACCTGCATCCCATAGTGTAGACATTGCTTCCCGAAGACATCGCCATTTACCAGGACAATAATGCTCTGAGTCACACAACTGGCGATGTCAACTCCTGGTTTGACAAGCATGCAGATGAAGTCTTGCACCTTCCCTGGGCGCCACAGTCATCAGACCTCAAAATAATAGAGCCACTATTTTGGAGAACAAGGTTTGGGGTCATTTTACACCTCCAGCATCTCTGCAAGAACTGGAATGATTTTTGCATGGAGTGGTATCAGATTCCATTATCCATCATCCTAGACTTAGATTTGTCAATTCCCAGGAGGCCTTCTTGGATGCCAAAAGGTGGTCCAACACCATACTAGCTACCGATTTCATTCTTTTACCTGGCGTTTCCATAATTTTGTACATACTTACCTGTAAACCCTTAGAGTTGTGCGCAAAAGTTTGTCTCCCCTGGCAGAAATGGTGACATTTTGGCATTGATATTGAAAATATGGCTGTGATTGACAGGAGAAGGAGCCATTGGCTCCTGAGGCGCCTAAACAAATCTAGCGGTTGAACGTTAGTTCATTCCAATGGCCAGAATAAATTAATATTCTGAACGTCTAAATGCTTGATGCACCTGAACGTGTCTAATGTGCCTAAACATGTTTGGAAAACAGGGCTTTAGGCATGTTTTTAATGCTGCTTTTCTCCGGTCTGTAGAAAGATGTTCATAAAATCCTAGAGTGCAGGAAATCTTATACCTAAAACCCTGTGTGTGTTACCAAACAATGACCACTAGGTGTCGCCGACAGTCCCCTCCGCAGTGAACAGGTCTCGCCATATACAGGGAGTTCAGGAGGACACAAGCATGTTAGAGCAATCACTGATATCACCAATGTTATTACACAGCAATGGCTGCCCACTATGGAACATACAATGCGAGACAGCCAGTGTACCGGGATACTGTGTATGTTGGTGCTCCTCGGCTCTAAAACACTGTGTTTTAAGGACCAGGCTTTTTTTAGACACTTTTTATTCAGTATTTTTTGCTAGAAAATTACTCAGAACCCCCAAAACCATATATATATATATATATATATATATATATATATATATATATATATATATATATATATATATATAATTTTTTTTTTTTTTTTTCTAGCAGAGACCCTAGAGAATAAAATGGCGGTCTTTGCAATTTTTTATGCTTTTTTTGCGCAGTGGTTTTTCAAACACAGTTTTCTTTGGGAAAAATACACTTGAATTAATTTAAAAAATAAAAAATAAAAACAAAATGCAATATATACCCCAAATTTTAAAATACAAAAGATGATGTTATGCCGAGTGGGTAGATACCTAACATGTCACGCTTTAAAATTGCACATGCTCGTGGAATGGCACCAAACTACGGTACTTAAAAATCTCCTTCGGCGACGCTTTAAAATTTATTTTTTTTAATAATTTAAAATGACAAGTTACCAGTTTAGAGTTACAGAGGAGGACTAAAGCTAGAATTATTGCTGTCTCTGACATTCGCAGCGATACTTCGCATGTGTGGTGTGCACACCATTTACATATGTGACCTACTTATGTGTTCACCACGGGGGGTTGGGCACTTTACATTTTTTTTATACATTTTTTTTTTTACACTGTCCCTTTAAAAAAAATTTTTTTTGGAATTTGGGCCCCATTCACACCTGATCGATTTTCTGCTTGAAGTTTGTAGCTCTAAAACGCTCAACCAGCCAAATCCTATTCATTTTAATGACCCCTGTTCACATAGAAGTGTCCTGTTACCTGAAGCAAGATGCCTGTTGCTCAAAAAAGTACATGAGCGTCTTTTTGGAAGAGGCCATCAGGGGGGTGTATCTGCTGTGAGGCAAACCAGGCATTTGCCTTGGGCTGCATTTTATGGGTGGGTGTCCCAGGCAGAAGGGACACTATGGGTGTGAGTGCCACAGCCACATGATGGGGGGGAACAGCCGAGCCGACATACAAGTAGGGGCAAGGGGACCGGCTGCAGGGTTGTGGGTGGATCCCCAGTGTTTGCAGTGAGTGGTCAAGAGCCGGGGTCTGCTGTCAGTGTGCGCCAGGAATGAGGCCCCCCCCTCTGTTGCAGCTGCCACCGGGGATCCTGGTGGGGATGGGACACAGGTTCAGCTACCGCTCCTGGCACTGTCTGGAGAAGCCACTGCTGGACAGGTAAGAGCTTGGAGGATTGGTGCTTCCCCACTCCTGTCACGCTGCCCCCACCCCCATCACCTGTCACGCTGCCCCCACCCCCATCACCTGTCTTGCTGTCCTTCATCTCGCTGCCCCACACCTGTTCCGTTGCCCCCTCCTGTCCTGCTGCCCCCCGTAACGCTGTCTCCCTCCTGTCCCACTGCCCGCCACTTGTCCCACTGTCCCTCTTTTGCCCTGATGCCCCCGTCACACTGCCCCCCACCTGTCCCACTCCTGTCCTGCTGCCCCTCCGTCGCGCTGCCCCCCACCTATCCCACTGTCCCCCTTTTGCCCTGCTGCCTCCGTCAACTGCCCCCCACCTGTCCCACTGTCCCCCTCCTGTCCCGCTGCCCCTCCATCACACTGTCCCCCTCCTGTCCCACTGCCCCCCTCCTGTCCCACTGTCCCCCTCCTGATCTGCTGCCCCTCCATCACACTGTCCCCCTCCTGTCCCACTGTCCCCCTCCTGTCCTGCTGCCCCTCCATCACACTGTCCCCCTCCTGTCCTGCTGCTCCTCCATCATACTGTCCCCCTCCTGTCCTGCTGCCCCTCCATCACACTGTCCCCCTCCTGTCCTGCTGCCCCTCCATCACACTGCCCCCTCCTGTCCCACTGTCCCCCACCTGTCCTGCTGACCCTTCGTCACACTGCCTTCCTCCTGTTCCGTTGCCAGACACACCTGTTCTGTTGTCCCACACCTGTTCCGTTGCCTCCTCCTGCACTGCTGCCCCTCCATCACACTGTCCCCCTCCTGTCCTGCTGCCCCTCCATCACACTGCCTCCCTCCTGTCCCACTGTCCCCCTCCTGTCCTGCTGCCCCTCCGTCGTCACACTGCCTTTCTCCTGTTCCATTGCCACACACCTGTTCCGTTGCCCCCTCCTGCACTGCTGCCCCCCGTCACGCTGCCTCCCTCCTGTCCTGCTGTCCCCCTCCTGTCCCCCGTCATGCTGCCCCCCCTGTCATGCTTCCCCCCCTCCTGCTGCCTCCCACCCCCCGTCACACTTCACCCTGCCCCCCCCCCCATCCCCCGACACGCTTCCCCCCTCCTGTCCTATCCTGATTTTAGTCTTGTCTAGGGCAGCACAAAACCAAAACACACCACTGGGTCCCATAGACTTCAATAGAAACATGTGACTTAAGCGTTTTACAAGCGTTTTGTCGCATGTTTTCTGCTCAAACAGCAACTCTCCATCTCTAATTTCCTCTCCTCCCTCTAGTGCTTTCAATTGGGGATGCAAAAATGCCTGAAGCTGTAAAACGCCTGTGATAGGCTGCTAAAAACACTCAAAACTTTCAAAGAGTAACAGCAATAAATCGCTGCGCTCAGGTGTGAATGCAGCCTAATTGTTATCGCAAGAAATGTAAACATTCCTTTGCAATAACAATAAAGCATGACAGGTCCTCTTTATGGAGAGATCTGGGGTCTATAAGACCCCACACCTCTCCTCTACAATGGAAAGCATTAGATCAAAGGAAAAAAACAACATTGGGCCAGAAGCGGGAGTGACGTCATGCCGTTGCTCTGGTCCTCCTAGGCCATAGAGATGAGTGGCAGCCATCTTCTCTGTGACCAGCTGCCGCCAGCATCAGATCGATTCCCGGGTTCACCGATCAGCAACCCCTCCTGCTGCTTCTAAAAGCAATCCAATGGCGAATCCGCCGCTCTGATCACTTTTATCAGAAAGTCCGGCACCCTAGGGAAAAAGTAATACCGGGGTTATAGCCTCTAGCTGCAGCCATCACCCCGGGATTAAACGTCAAAATCTTCAAGCACTTTCCCGGTTAGGCGGTCATCAAGTGGTTCCAGTTATACCTAAATTCTGTATATGTGACCAGGAACCCGAGAAAGAAAGAAAACGGCAGGAAAGAGCTGGAGCCTCTGTGATGCTTTTACTGCAAAGAACGTTCCCCGTGCTTCTGCTTTCTTTACTGCACCTTCCTGCCCCAGTGACAACTGCTCCCCTCCATTTCCTGTATGGGTGTCACAGGAACAGGAAGTGAGGGAAGAGCTTCCCACGGGGTCCAAAAGCACGACTACAGCTTTAAATATTTTCCAGACAAGCCCATATTTACTTACATTACTCACTTGTCTAGGCACAGCTATGCAAAGGACAACGATCACAATTTCAATAAACGCACGTCTTACGTGTTACAATCTTTTCATAAAATCGAATTTGTATCTGGTTGTAACGCATTTAGATCTTCGCCACTTTTTTATTTTACTTTTAGATAGAGATGAGAACCCCTGTCAGGTTTTTATTGCCGTCTGTGTCCCTGCAGAGAAGAATCGCTGGGACAAAAAAAAAATGATGAGAACTCTAAAATGTTGCAGTTGTCACCAAAACAGGAAGTGGAGGGAGATATTCTGATGGGGACACCTGTTCTGATGACACCTAAGGCACATCTAAGCAGTTTGTGGTGCGCTTTGCATTTTACAGAATCACACTACAGTCCATTTAACATGATTTCCTATGGGTGATGTTCACATCTCTGCGTTTTCACCCAGTGCGATTTTTGGAAGGGGTCAGGGATTTTTTTTTTCTTTTAAACGCAAAAAAACGGTGCATTTTGGTTCAGTAGACTTCAATGGAGATGCGCATGTAGGGTGCTTTTGATGCAGTTTGCGTTTTTAATCTGCCCAGCAACAAGTTGTCCTAAAAAAACATAAAATTGCACAACACGTGTGCAAAAACGCACCACAAAAAGCACTACAGAATGGGAATAAACGCAAACTGCATAGGTGTGAACCAGGCCTTCAAGGGGCTCTCCTCTCAATTTGTAGAGGTATCCTCCTAATTACTGTTGTGTCCATGATAGAAAGTGAGGTGAGGCCGACCCAATGGGACATAGAGTGCAACCCCCCCCCCCCAAAAAAAAAAAAATTATATATATATATATATATAAAAACACATAAATACAGGCGTACTTCGGTTTACGAACGCCTCGGTTAACGTAATTTTCGGTTTACGAATGAAAATCCATGGAAAACAATGGCTTGGTTTACAAATCTTTTCTGCAATACGAATGGATTAATTGGTTTTCAATGCATTTACAAATTTTTTTTTAGTCATGTCCCTGTACAGTATTTATGCCTTTAACGTCTTCACGCCGGCAGCACACAAATGTCCGGCCTCCCGGCGTCTGGGCCTGAGCAGCCGCACATTTGCGTGCAATTAACATAAAACATATGTGCTGAGAGAGTGCACCCTGCGCGCTCCCTGCACACATGTCCGGTACTCACGGAAAGGTCCCGGTCTAATCTTTCGATCGGGACCTTTCCCGATCATGTGACCGCCATGATGACGCGTCACGGCGGTCAAATGATCCCTAAAACCCTGCGCCGCCCATCCCGCCTCCCGGCTTCTGAAACTCTTAAAGGGCCAGGAGGCGCCGGTGGGAAGAGGTTAAAGTGCACTTTATAAAGAGTTTTGAACAGATAAAATACTTTTTTTTTTACTTTTTTCTGACCTCCGGAACGGATTAATCGTTTTTCAATGCATTACTATAGGAAACCGCGTTTTGGTTTATTAATTTTTCACAATACGAAAAGTCCCGCAGGACGCATTAAATTCGTAAACCAAGGTACGCCTGTGTGTGTGTGTGTGTGTGTGTGTGTGTATATGTGTATATATATATATATATATATATATATATAAAATCTCTATCTATCTCTTTCGCTATAAAAGTGAAAGTTTAGATATAAAAGTGAACAAAAAGTGAAGATTTGCTGTGTCAAGGGAGCATCTAGAAATGTTACAGTAGAACTTACAGGCAAAACTTTTAGCTGGTGATAAGCTCCGCCTTAGACTCCTCCCTCAGGCCCAGTGAATATGTAAAAAGAAAAGATTAAGGTACCCCCAAATTATACTTTTTTTCCTCATACTTTATGGTCAGTGAATGTAAGTCGGTTGTCCTAACCTCTGCCTCCAGCACCTTCCACCTGGGTTCAGCCTCTCCCAGTCGCAGTCCCTACTCTTGGACAGCTAAAGGCGCTGATAAGGCAGGGAGTCCCTTCTGGGGGTCTTTTAGGACAGCAGTTGTCGCTCATCCTGAGGCGCTGTATCTACCAACTGGTTCATGGAATTCACTGGGGCTTAGGACAGAGAGAGCAGCTCTACCTGTCCTTTCTCCATGACTTTCCATGCACTCTTCCACTTCCTCTCTGTTCCTCTATTTTGCTGCACTTCTTGGTTTGGCTGTCTCTCCCCAGGCGCTTATCTCCTCCCCCCCCCCCCCCCTCCGTTAGCCTTTGTTCATTTCCCCCCTTTTTCCCCCCTTTTCTGGAAGCAGACTCCAGAATGTTGGATGGTCCTCCGGTAGTGAATGCAGCGGTGATCCACTTAGCAAAAAATATAACATTGCCTATGGATGTCTCAACCTCGTTTGAAGGTGCCCTAGACAGACTAATAGATCTTGACCTGAAGAGGGCCTATCAGATGGCTGGGAATGCCTGCAAGCCAGCGATTGCACTGAGATCTGTCTCCAATGCTTAGCGAGTATGAACGGACAACATAGAGGTGGCTATCCAGCAGGGAGTTCCCAAGGAAGACCTAGTCAAGGATTTGGATGAGCTGAAGCTCTCAGCTGACTTCATCAATGCTGTATGCCGTAATGGCAAGGTGGGCTTTATGGTTGAAGCCGTGGGCAGTCAACATGGCATCAAAACAAAACTGGTGGAAAATCCCTTTTGATGGTAAATCACTGTTTGGAGAGAGGCTGGAAAAGGCCATTTCTTGTGTTACAGGAGGAAAATCAGGCCTGTTGTCCAAAGACAGAAGACCTAGAGGTACCAGGGGATTTACTTCAAGATTTCAGCAGTTCAGGGGCAAAGATTACAGGCAGTTCAGACAGGCCAGAGACTCAAGGAAGGACTGGAGAAGCACACAGTCAACTTTTTTGAGGACCCACATACAAAAGGCTCTGCCTAACCCACAGGACACCGCCAAGTCCTTTTGATGCCAGGCCAGGCGTTTCCAGTAGGAGCCAGACTGAGGCGTTTTGCCAAAGTTTGGATGCAAAGATGCCAGGATCCTTGGGTGGTCTCGACAGTCCAGTTCAGACCTCGCGACTTCTTCACCCCCATGAGAATAACAAAGTCTCCTCAGAAGAGAGAGGTACGTCTGCAGTTTCTGGATACCCTACAGGCACAGCAGGTGGTAATACTGGTTCCTCCATCCGAGAGGTTTTCAGGTTGTTACTCCAACCTATTTCTGGTACCCAAAAGGAATGGCGGTTGGAGTCCCGTAATAGACCTGTCACGTACCTGGTGTGAGAGGCCAATGGAGAGAGGGCTTCCCTCGCAGCTAAGTTCCAGACACCCCTGACAGTGGGCCAGAAGGTGTCAGGCCCAAAGTGGCACAGGTCGCCTGTAGGAGTGCTTGTTGGTGGTCCACCCAGGAGCACAGCTGATGCACTGAGATGAGTTCTGCAGACAGGTGGCGCCTGTGCGAGGTATGCAAGCCCTTACGAGGAACAGAGGATTACTGGATAGCCGGTTCAAAGCCAAGGTCCGGTACCGGGTGGAGATCAGAGCAAACGTAGTCAGATGGGACAGCCGAGGTCATACACAGAGGAGCAAGAGAGAATATACGTTAGCCAAACCGAGGTCAGGTCAGGGTTTAAGCAGAGAAGACAGGTCCAGGAGCAAGCCGAGTCGGTAACAGGAAATCACAGATCACAGTAGCACAGGAACAGGAAATCACAGGTCGCAGTAGCACAGGAACAGGGTACTGGGGAGCCAGAGGTCAACCAGCACCTGAGAGTAGTGCAGGGCTTCCTTATAAGGGCTGTTTGGCGCAAAATTTGAGCCGATGTGAACGTCTGTGGCCATGCAAGGTACTGGCAGGGGTGCCAGGTCTCCTAACACCTCTGCCGAAGACAGAGCCCTGACAAGACCTCAAGAAATTAATCAATTACATAATCTTGGAGAGCTTCAAGATGGAATTGCTGCAGACTATTATCCACACCGTTCAACCTAAGGGCTGGATGCTGTCAGTGGACCTTCAAGACACATACTTACATATACCCATACTCCCACTGTTTCAGAAATATCTGAGGTTTGCAGTCGGTCAGATTCATCTGCAATTCCAGATTCTATGTACTTCTCCCAGAGTCTTCACGAAAGTGCTGATCACAGTCCTAGCCTCACTACGGTAGGTTGGGCTCCAGGTATATCACTGCCTGGACGATGTTCTACTACTAGCGAAGAATCCAGCCCAACTAACAGAACACAGGGAAGTTCTGATTTCCACACTGTCAGAGTTTGGATGGGTGATAAATCAAACAAAAAGTCAACTTATCCCAACACAGCAACTGACTTACCTAGGCGACCTGTTCGACACTTTCAAGGGGTCAGTGTCCCTTCCCCCTCAGAAAATGTCAGTCGTTAATAGGAAGATGAAGAAAGTGGGGACGCAGTCCCACCTTACAGCCTCGAGCTGCCTGAGTCTGATATCGGGGTGATGTCGGCATCTATCCCAATGGTTCCATGGGCCCACTGGCACCTGAGGCACTTTTGATTAGAATTTCTAAGACAATGGAACAAACTGTACCTGTCCCAGCCCATACGTTTGACAAGTCTAATGCACAGGGGACTACGGTGGTGGACGAAGAGAGAAATGCTTACAAGATCGCGTCCATTTGGGTATCTCTCCTGGACCATAGTTACCACAGACGCCAGTGCGATCGACTGGGGGGTACACTGTGACCAGGTGTCAGTTCAAGGAAGATGGACTTTTCACGCGACAAGAAGCAGGTCCTTATTGAGAGTAGTCGAGCCCATCATATTTTGAGCAGAAAGGAATTTAATGGATCTAACTGCAGTCTATCTGCCAGGCCACCTAAATACGAAGGCGGACCTTTTGTCCCAAAAGTTTGTGGACGCCAACGAAGGGTCTCTGCATCCCAAAATATTCGATTGGATCATGAATCTATGGGGTCTTCCCGATCTGGATCTCTTTGCTACGGCAGACAACTCCAAGGTGTCGAGGTTCATTTCTCGCCTGCCTCACCCCCAGGCAGAAGCAATGGATGCCCTCTCGAGTCTGTGGCCATGCAACCTGGCCTATGCATTCCCTCCTGGCCTCTTATCTGGAAGTTCCTTTTGAGACTTCTGACGGAAGTCACAACAGTGATAGCAGTCCTACCGTACTGGCCGAGACGTCCATGGTTTCCTGTAGCGTTGTCTCTCAGTGTTTGCTCACCAATAAAAATCCCATTCATACTTTTTCTTGTGTGTCAGGATCAACACACATCCGAATCCTCACCAATTGAATCTTTACATATGGTTATTGAAAGGCAGAGGTTCCAGGCCCTAAGATGTTCTTCGGAGGTTATTTCGACTCTACTGAAAGCCAGAAAACACTCTACAATGAGTATGTATGACAAGTTTAAAGCCTTTTCAACTGGCAGGAACTTCAATCCAGATCTGCCCTCCATGTCTCAGCTTTTGGACTTCCTCCAGGCAGGCCTGAACCTAGGTTTAGGTCTAAGCACCTTAAAGGTGCAGGTGGCAGCGATCTCGGCGGCAACAGAGAAGAGGTGGGCCGAAGATTCGCTTGTGGTCCAATTCTTTAAAGGCGTTAAGAAGATATGTCCGCCCATCAAAAGAGCCTTTCCCACCTGGGATCTGTCTGCAGTTGTAGACTAGAGGCTTTATCCAGCCAACCCTTTTCTCCATCCGAATCAGCCTCTTTGTGGAATCTGACTCTAAAAGTGGCCTAATAGCAGTATGATCTGGTAAAAGAGTGTCAAAACGTCAAGCCCCAGGGGCGGAAGAGGACCACATTACTTTCTACCCAGATAGGGTGGAACTTAGAACACTGCGCAGATTAATTCCAAAGGTCTCTTCATTTTCCAATCTTTCAGAACCATGGGCGCTGCCAACCTTTCTGACCTGGAATCAGGTACCCTCCGTGTGCTTGATAATCGCCAGTGTGTTAAGGTGTTATCTTCAGGCTACAGCGTCCTTCAGGGATTCGTTTAATCTAGTTATCATCCCTTGGGGCAAAAACAAAGGAAAGGAGGCTTCATGAAGAACTATTGCTTCATGGATTGTCAAGTTAATTCATAAGGCGTACAAGGCCAGGGGTTTGGAACTCCCCACTTCAATCAGGGCGCATTCGATCAGGTCTGTCTCCGCTTCATGGGCAGCCAGGGCAAATGTATCCATTGAGACCATCTGCAGAGCAGTTACATGGTTGTCCCAACATACATTTATGAGGCATCACAGAGTGGACCCAGGGGCTCTCTCATCTGTGGAGTTTGGCAGACCAGCTATCGGCGGGCGTTGCCTGCTCAAAATGATAAATTTCCTACCTTACGAATAAAACTTTTTCCTAAGCATGATCCCACCCCTTTCAGCTAGTTATTTATCACAGGTATGCTGCCATGGAAGTGCCAGGAAAACAGAAAATTGTGTCATACTTTCTGTAATTTTCCTTTCCTGGTGCCTATCCATGGCAGCATACAATCCCGCCCTCGGTACTCTATATTACAGAGAATGCTGGGGGTACCTTAATCCTTTCTTCTTATATATTCACTGATCCTGAGAGAGGGAGGAGTCTAAGGAGGAGATTATCACAGGTATGCTGCCAAGAAAGGAAAATTACGGTAAGTATGGTACAATTTTCTGGTTTTTTTTTATCATTTTGGATAGAGTAATGGAGGATTATGACCCATCAGGTTTATTTTTGTCATCTCTGTCCCATTGGGGAGATTTCACTTCCTGTCTCATAGCCAAAACAGGAAGAGGAAATCCCTGAAAATTAAGAGAAATGCTTAGAGACCGCCGAACTAGTGTCCCCATTGGAAGATTGCCCCTCTATTATCTTTCTGGGGACAACAATAAATTTGGAATTTTCTTTTTCACTTAAAGTGATAATGGTAACCAGGACAAATAGAAAGGAGGGAACCTCTCTAACGGGGGGGGGGGCACAGACAGCAATGAAAACCTGGAGCTCAGTGACTCCAAGCGTGGTCCCGTGATAGGTTGCCACCTGTGCAATAAGTCCATCCGTGACATTTCCTGGCTACTAAATATTCCACACTCAACTGTTAGTGGGATTATAACAAAGTGGAAGCAACTGGGAACAACAGCCACTCAGCCACCAAGTGGTAGGCCACGTCACATGACAGGGCGGGGTCAGTGCATGCTGAAGCGCACAGTGCGCAGAAGTCGCCAACTCTACAGAGTCAATAGCTAAAGACCTCCAAACTTGGTGTGGCCTTCAGATGAGCCCAACAACAGTGCGTAGAGAGCTTCATGGAATGGGTTTCCATGGCCGAGCAGCTGCATACAAGCCTTCCATCACCAAGTGCAATGCAAAGCTTTGGATGCCATGGTGTAAAGCATGCCGCCACTGGACTCTAGAGCAGGGGAGACGTTTTCACTGGAGTGACCAATCACGCTTCTCTGTCTTGCAATCCAATGGCCATGTCTGGGTTTGGCGGTTGCCAGGAGAATGGTACTTGCCTGACTGCATTGTGCCAAGTGTAAAGTTTGGTGGAGGGGGGATTATGGTGTGGGGTTGTTTTTCAGGGGTTGGGATTGGCCCCCTAGTTCCAGTGAAGGGAACTCTTAAGCTGTCAGCATACCAAGACATTTTGGACAATTTCATGCTCCCAAATTTGTGGGAAGAGTTTGGGGATGGCCCCTTCCTGTTCCAACATGACTGCCCACCAGTGCACAAAGCAAGGTCCATAAAGACATGGAGGAGCCAGTTTGGGGTGGAGGAACTTGACTGACCTGCACAGAGTCCTGACCTCAACCCCATAGAACACCTTTGGGATGAATTAGAGCGGAGACTGTGAGCCAGGCCTCCTCCCCCGACATCAGTGCCTGACCTGACAAATGTGCTTCTGGAAGAATGGTCCAACCTTCCCATAGACACCCTCCTAAACCTTGTGGATGGCCTTCCCAGAAGAGTTGAAGCTGTTATAGCTGCAAAGGGCGGGGCCAACTCAATATTGAACCCTATGGACTAAGACTGGGGGGCCATTAAAGGTCATGTGTGTGGAAAGGGCGGGGCCAACCCAATGTTGAGCCCTACGGACTAAGACTGGGGGGCCATTAAAGTTCTTGTGCGTGGAAAGGCCGGCGGCCCAGTTCTTTTGGCAATATAGTGTATGTCACATTTTGTATGGTATGGTGACCCTGTACAGTGCAGCGTGTTGGTTGATGAGGTGTTTTGTGCTGCATCTCTACCACTCCCATTCATTGATTACCTGAGGTGAACCCCATGATTCCGCTGTTAGGCTGAGTCAGGCCGGGTGGATGGCGGTTTACGGCCATGTTCTCTGCTCAGCCCCAATGAGCTCAAAGAGAAGCCATCAATGAGAAGCCAGATTTCAGTACAACCATCAGCTAGGGGCCTATTCATTGGTTGTAAAATATCAAAATAAAAAAGTTACAATGTCAAAGTAGGAGAAATGGTGAAATGTAGACATGACTAAATAAAAGCTGGTCAATGTAGGCACCACTGTCAGTGGTAAATGGTCATTCCTGTAACTGCAAGGGAGCTTGTTCTGTTGAAAAAACAACAGACTTACTGACTGGATCACTAGGTGAACATATAGGAAAGAAAGCCTAAAAAAGAAAGCTAATGCAGCCATCACATCTAAGAATTGGTAAGCTGAAATATTATAAATGTTTGCTTTTGGGTTTAATATAAATATATGTAAGGGACAATTTAGATAGGAGCCAATTAACCTACCACCATGTCTTTGGAGTGTGGGAGGAAACAAGTGCCTGGAGGAGGCCCATGCAGGCACAGGGAGAACATGCAAACTTCAGGCAGGTGGTGCTGTGGTTGGGATTTGAACCAATGGCCCTGGTGTTACCAGGTGCAGGTGCTAACCATTGAACCACTGTGCTGCCTCATATGGTTACAGGGGCGGACTGACAACTCATGAGGCCCCGGGCAATAGGGCATCATGGGGCCCCTGTGTCCTCACCCACACTCAAATCACACCCAAAAAAGCCTATGAAAGGTACCAGGGGCATCTCATGGGGCCCCCTACTGCCCCCGGGCAGTGCCAGAGTTCCCAAATGGTCAGTCTGCCCCTGTATGGTTACCAAAAAAAAATTAAAAAGTAACTTTTCTTCTATAAAAATAATAAACAATGTCTGCTGGGTGACCCTGTGAGATGTATAGGGAGCGGGGGTGGGTAGGTAGGTGGGTCAGTAGGTGGACAGATCTGCAGGGCTGGGAATGGGTTATTGCTGAATGTGAAATGCCTGGCTGAGCAATAACCCATTGCCAGATAAATTCTTCGGCTTTGTCCCAGATTTCTAGAAAAGGGATTTTTTTTTCTTTTCCGTCAACGACTAAATTGGATCTCCTGCTTTTCTCGTAAAATGACGGGACGGCTCCGAATTGGCGACATCATTTTTTTTCCCTGGGAAACTTTTCATCATGTGATTACACAGCTTATTTATTTATTTTAGGTACTTATATAGTGCCATCAATTTACATATATTGTACATTCACATCAGTCCCTAACCCTCAAGGGGCGTACAATCTAAGGTCCCTAACCCTCAAGGGGCGTACAATCTAAGATCCCTAACCCTCAAGGGGCGTACAATCTAAGGTCCCTAACCCTCAAGGGGCGTACAATCTAAGGTCCCTAACCCTCAAGGGGCGTACAATCTAAGATCCCTAACCCTCAAGGGGCGTACAATCTAAGGTCCCTAACCCTCAAGGGGTGTACAATCTAAGGTCCCTAACCCTCAAGGGGCGTACAATCTAAGGTCCCTAACCCTCAAGGGGCATACAATCTAAGGTCCCCAACCCTCAAGGGGCGTACAATCTAAGGTCCCTAACCCTCAAGGGGCGTACAATCTAAGGTCCCTAACCCTCAAGGGGTGTACAATCTAAGGTCCCTAACTCACATTCATACATACACATACTAGGGACAATTTAGACAGGAGCCAATTAACCTACCAGCATGTCTTTGGAGTGTGGGAGGAAACCAGAGTACCCGGAGGAAACCCACGCAGACACGGGGAGAGCATGCAAGCTCCAGGTGGGTGGTGCCGTGGTTGGGATTCAAGCCAACTACACTAGTGCTGCCAGTTGGAAGTGCTAACCATTTAGCCTCCGTGCTGCCCCTACAATTACCAAAAATAAAGTTTCTGGAGGAAGCCCACGCAGGACCAGGGAGAACATGCAAACTCCAGGTGGGTGGTGCTGTGGTTGGGATTTGAACCAACAACCCTTGTATTGCCAGGTGGAAGTGCTAACCATATAGCCACTGTGCTGCCCCTACAATTACCAAAAATAAATAAAAATGTTCCTGGAGGAAACCCACGCAGGCACAGGGAGAACATGCAAACTCCAGGCAGGTGGTGCTACGGTTGGGATTTGAACCAACAACCCTTGTAGTGCCAGGTAGACGTGCTAACCATTTAGCTGCTGTGCTACTCCTACAATTCCCAAAAGTAAATAAAAAAGTAACTTTTCTTCTATAAAAACAAAATAAAAACCAATGTCTGTTGGGCGACCCTGTGAGAGGTATGGGGAGCGGGGGTGGGTAGGTAGGTAGGTAGGTGGGTGGAATGACAGATCTGCAGGGCTGGGAATGGGTTATTGCTCAATGTAAAACGCCTGTGGCCGAGGGTGGAGCTGTTGATGGAAGTCTGATCCTTCTCCTCCCTCCCTGTAACTGCAATTTTCTTTCTACAGGAACCAGCCGAGAAATACCAGCAGCACCTCCTCCCCTTCCAGTCGTGTCCTGGGGAAACCTGAAGATCCAGTTCCCACCTCTGGAGAGTGAGGGACCCCTGCCGACCACTGGACAATACCCAGGAGGACCTGCCCTGGCCAGGTACGTGCCTCTTCTGGCTCTCCTCTGTGCTGGAACCCCACCAACCAGTTGTCTGGGTGTGTGAAGAATGATCAGTCCCGAGAATTCTGCTGGATTTCCTGAGAACTGAGATTTTCTGAGCGGATCCTCACCTCTGGAGTAGCGTCGTTGGGACGGGCAGGACGCTGGGATTGTTGGGTTTGTGGTGTCACTTGAAGGTTCTGCCACCTGCTGAGTCTACAGCTTCCTCCGTCCCGAAGATCTGAAGGTTCGTAACGTGTCTTTACCTTCGATCTCCAGGTAATGTTCTACAGGTGAGCTCACAATCCACATTCTATCTTCGTCCCGAGATCGTAGGCTTCATTCCCCACTTCTGTATGAGATACTTTGATCTTCTCGGACAGTTCGTGTTTCAGGAGAAACCTTCGATGTGTCAGACTTGGTTGGACCCAACGATGGCAGAAGATCTCTCGAAGGTTTGTCCAGAAAAATTCACACTGATCTGCCACAAAAACACATAGGCGTTATTACTGCGCTTTCTTTAAAGGACATGTGACTAAAAACTGAACCAATCACGCTTCTCAGAGGCGATTTTGGGGCGCTTTGTAGGCTTTTTCCATTGATTTCAATGGGAAGAGGCGTCTTTGGGGCACTTTATTTTAACTCCCCAAACATGCCCCAAAAATGCTGCAATCGGGAGTTTGTACACCGCACCGCATCACAATGCCTCCGTGTGAACACATTCATAGATATACATTCACATACACAGGGAAGCAGTTTTCTTGAACTTTTCAGGCGCTTTTTTTTTTAACGCAAAAACGCTTCCAAAACTCCTCGGTGTGAAAGTCGCCTTACTGTAGGGCTTGACAAATTTTCTTTGAATCTAGGAGCCGACTAAAAAAATTAGAAGGCAGTTTTTTTTTTTTGGTCTAGTGTGGGTTGTCAGCAACTTTTAGGCGACAAGTGTCGTGCAATGCGATTTTTCCACGCAATAATCACGGCAAAACCGCACCACATTTTAGGCACCATTGAAAATGATGGCACCTGAACCTGAGTTATGCGATCGCAGCGATTCTGCCGTGATCCCAAAACACCCGGGTGTGAATGGAGCTGCTCTGGTTCACACATATGCGATTCTGCATGGATTTCCAACTCACCGATTCACATGACAGGCTGGATATTATGTGTTCCTATTGAGGTGGTTCCAGCAGATACGATCCACATGCATTAGGTTTTCAGTGCCAATACGAAAAAGGGTCCTATGCGAGTTTGTGGTGGTGCGTTCCAGACTCGCACGGGACAGAGTAGAGTAGCATGAGGAGATAAGTGTTCCCATAGGATTGCTATTGACAGGATCTTTGCTGCAAAGTCAATGGGGCACGATCTTGGCTGCAAAGTCAATGGGGCACGTTCTTTGCTGCAAAGTCAATGGGGCACGTTCTTTGCTGCAAAGTCAATGGGGCACGTTCTTTGCTGCAAAGTCAATGGGGCACGTTCTTTGCTGCAAAGTCAATGGAAGGTGTTTTTGCATTGAAGTCAATGGGATGCATTTTGTATGGCTCAAATCGCAACTCATCCACATCAAAATAGATACAGTAGGGCAAAAAAGTATTTAGTCAGCCACCATTTGTGCAAGTTCTCCCACTTAAAAAGATGAGAGAGGCCTGTAATTGGCATCATAGGTAGACCTCAACTATGAGAGACAAAATGAGAATTTATTTGCAAATTATGGTGGAAAATAAGTATTTGGTGAATATGAAAAGTTCATCTCAGTACTTTGTTATATATCCTTTGTTGGCAATGACAGAGGTCAGACATTTCCTGGAAGTCTTCACAAGGTTGGCACACACTGTTGCTGGTATGTTGGCCCATCCTCCATGCAGATCTCCTCTAGAGCAGTGATGTTTTGGGGCTGTCGCTGGGCAACACGGACTTTCAACTCCCTCCAAAGGTTTTCAATGGGGTTGAGATCTGGAGACTGGCTAGGCCACTCCAGGACCTTGAAATGCTTCTTACGAAGCCACTCCTTCATTGCCCGGGCGGTATGTTTGGGATCATTGTCATGTTGGAAGACCCAGCCACGTTTCATCTTCAATGCCCTTGCTGATGGAAGGAGGTTTGCACTCAAAATCTCACAATACATGGCCCCATTCATTCTGTCCTGTACATGGATCAGTCGTTCTGGTCCCTTTGCGAAGAAACAGCCCCAAAGCATGATGTTGCCACCCCCATGCTTCACAGTAGGTATGGTGTTCTTTGGATGCAACTCAGCATTCTCTCTCCTCCAAACACGACGAGTTGTGTTTCTACCAAACAGTTCTATTTTGGTTTCATCTGACCATATGACATTCTTCCAATCCTCTTCTGGATCATCCAAATGCTCTCTAGTAAACTTCAGACGGGCCCGGACATGTACTGGCTTAAGCAGGGGGACACGTCTGGCACTGCAGGATCTGAGCCCCTGGTGGCGTAGTGTGTTACTGATGGTAGCCTTTGTTACGTTGGTCCCAGCTCTCTGCAGGTCAATCACTAGGTTCCCCCGTGTGGTCCTGGGATTTTTGCTCACCGTTCTTGTGATCATTTTGACCCCACGGGGTGAGGTCTTGCGTGGATCCCCAGATGGAGGGAGATTATCAGTGGTCTTGTATGTCTTCCATTTTCTAATTATTGCTCCCACAGTTGATTTGTTCACACCAAGCTGCTTGCCTATTGCAGATTCAGTCTTCCCAGCCTGGTGCAGGTCTACAATTTTGTTTCTGGTGTCCTTCGACAGCTCTTTGGTCTTCACCATAGTGGAGTTTGGAGTGTGACTGTTTGAGGTTGTGGACAGGTGTCTTTTATACTGATAACAAGTTCAAACAGGTGCCATTGATACAGGTAATGAGTGCAGGGCAGAGGAGCCTCTTAAAGAAGAAGGTACAGGTCTGTGAGAGCCAGAAATCTTGCTTGTTTGTAGGTGACCAAATACTTATTTTGCACCATAATTTGCAAATAAATTCTTTCCAGATCAGCCAATGTGATTGTCTGGATTTGTTTTCTCATTTTGTCTCTCATAGTTGAGGTCTCCCTATGATGCCAATTACAGGCCTCTCTCATCTTTGTAAGTGAGAGAACTTGCACAATTGGTGGCTGACTACATACTTTTTTGCCCCACTGTATATAGATAGATAATATTTTTAGTTCTAAAAAAAGAAGGAAGTGAATAAAGTGCATGACAGTCATGGAACCACACGATGGACAATCACACATCCTTCTTGTCTCTGGTTAATCCGTCACTGCCCGCTTGTCGCTGGAACGTGAAGGAATCCAGCGGTTGGGCTGTGTATGGCCAACCCGTTACAGAAGACTAGAGGGAAACGTCAGCTTGGGGGTCTCAGTCTGAGACCCCAGACTGCTCTGTCCAACCAGCAATGTTCACCTGTAGATGGCGCATTAAGGGTAGAGGGGCATGCTGAGACATGTAGTCCCACGGGGAGAGGCGTAGGTTCTCTGTACCCTAAATGACAGAAATGGAGCAGCTGGAGGGAATGATTATTCAGATTGGCATGTATATTATGCAGCAGATGAGATTGTTTTCGCTAGGGGCCCTCATCTTCCCCCCACCCCCACCTCTGGGCTCCGGGTCCCCGGGGACTCTGCTAATGTAATAGAACAGCCTGAACACTATCGGGCCGTAGGTGATGTGTGGCGCCCGTGGCGCTCCCTTGTTTACTCTCTGCTTCCTGTACACTGAGTGCCTTCATAGACGGGATTACGTAACGAATGTCACCGCTGGGCCAACCTGGAACTGTACAGACGAAACCGACCTCTGGGGCCTGGCGGAACACAAGGCCCAGCATGCTTCGGCTGGGAGGGGGCAGCTCAGCGGGGCTGTAGGCTATATAAACAAGATACAATTAATAATGAATACTTTATTCTTATTAATAATAATCAAAATAATAATAATGGACCCAGTATACTAATAATAATAATAATAATAATGGACCCAGTATACTAATAATAATAATAATAATAATAATGGACCCAGTATACTAATAATAATTACAGTATATTACTGCAAACGTTTTCTTTCCTTTTTCTTTTTTTTTTAATTTGCCTTTTGTACTTTTTTTTTTTTTTTTTTGAAGCACTATTAATGGGAACCCAGAACAGAAGAGCTTGCCATCTAAAAGCGTAAAGCTGGCTCCACATGTTACAATCTGATGGTTATGTCTGGTCTGTCCCAGGTACAGAAGGTGGGAGGCCGATGTGCCCCGGGTACAGAAGGTGGGAGGCTGATGTGCCCCGGGTACAGAAGGTGGGAGGCTGATGTGCCCCGGGTACAGAAGGTGGGAGGCTGATGTGCCCCGGGTACAGAAAGTGGGAGGTCGATGTGCCCCGGGTACAGAAGGTGGGAGGCCCATTTGTCCCGGGTACAGAAGGTGGGAGGTCGATGTGTCTCGGGTACAGAAGGTGAGAGGTCGATGTGTCCCGGGTACAGGGAGGATACAGAAGGTGGGAGTTTGATGTGTTCTGGGTACAGGGAGGGTACAGAAGGTGAGAGGTCGATGTCTCGGGTACAGGGAGGGTACAGAAGGTGGGAGGTCGATGTGTCCTGGGTACAGAAGGTGGAAGGTCAATGTGTCCTGGGTAAAGAAAGGATACAGAAGGTAGGAGGCTGGTGCCTCCTGGGTACAGGGAGGATACAGAAGGTGGGAGGTCGATGTGTCCCGGGTACGGGGAGGATACAGAAGGTGGGAGGTTGATGTGTCCCAGGTACAGGGAGGGTACAGAAGGTAAGAGGTCGATGTGTTCCGGGTACAGGGAGGATACAGAAGGTGGGAGGTCGATGTGTCCCGGGTACAGGGAGGATACAGAAGGTGAGAGGTCGATGTGTCCTGGGTACAGGGAGGATACAGAAGGTGGGAGGTCGATGTGTCCCGGGTACAGGGAGGATACAGAAGGTGGGAGGTCGATGTGTCCCGGGTACAGGGAGGATACAGAAGGCGAGAGGTCGATGTGTCCCGGGTACAGGGAGGATACAGAAGGCGAGAGGTCGATGTGTCCCGGGTACAGGGAGGATACAGAAGGCGAGAGGTCGATGTGTCCTGGGTACAGGGAGGATACAGAAGGTGGGAGGTCGATGTGTCCCGGGTACAGGGAGGATACAGAAGGTGGGAGGTCGATGTGTCCCGGGTACAGGGAGGATACAGAAGGTGGGAGGTCGATGTGTCCCGGGTACAGGGAGGATACAGAAGGTGGGAGGTCGATGTGTCCCGGGTACAGGGAAGATACAGAAGGTGGGAGGTCGATGTGTCCCGGGTACAGGGAGGATACAGAAGGTGGGAGGTCGATGTGTCCCGGGTACAGGGAGGATACAGAAGGTGGAAAATAAACATGTTCTGATGTAACTGAGGAGAGAAGTGAAAGTTCTGGCTGTTCACTCTCACTGACAGGAAGTGTGACCTTTATGTCCTCCACACCGCAATGGAGTGTCGCGAATACAGCAAAGTCATCCTGCGCTACAGCTCGGCCCCGGAGCTGACAATCACAGACAGCAATAAATACACTGACAGGAGTTTGGGAATTTTAACACTTTTCTTACTTTAGCCCCCCATCCCCCCCCCCCCCAAAAAAAGTTTTGACTATACAAACAATTAAAGTTTAGATATTCTCCGCTGATAATTGCCACCATAAGCTGCAGCCAACCTTCCGACTAGATACCGAGGTGCTGCAAAGTGCGATCACCGAGTCTCAGTAATGGCCGAGACCAGGAGCCGCTGGGGGGCATTACATTTTACAGCTGAACTCCAGGCACACCGCTAGATAGAAGTGTGTGTGTGTGTGCCTTTCCACGTACATGACCTTTAATGGCCCCCCAGTCTTAGTCCTTAGAGTTCAATATTGGGTTGGCTCCACCCCTTCCACACACATGACCTTTAATGGTTCCCCCAGTCTTAGTCCGTAGGGTTCAATATTGAGTTGTCCCCGCCCTTTCCACACACATGACCTTTAATGGCCCCCCAGTCTTAGTCCGTAGGGTTCAATATTGGGTTGGCCCCGCCCTTTCCACACCCATGAACTTTAATGGCCCCCCAGTCTTAGTCCAGAGGGTTCAATATTGAGTTGGCCCCGCCCTTTGCAGCTATAACAGCTTCAACTCTTCTGGGAAGGCCAACCACAAGGTTTAGGAGGGTGTCTATGGGAAGGTTGGACCATTCTTCCAGAAGCACATTTGTCAGGTCAGGCACTGATGTCGGGGGAGGAGGCCTGGCTCGCAGTCTCCACTCTAATTCATCCCAAAGGTGTTCTATAGGGTTGAGGTCAGGACTCTGTGCAGGTCAGTCAAGTTCCTCCACCCCAAACTGGCTCCTCCATGTCTTGATGGACCTTGCTTTGTGCACTGGTGGGCAGTCATGTTGGAACAGGAAGGGGCCATCCCCAAACTCTTCCCACAAAGTTGGGAGCATGAAATTGAACAAAATGTCACCTTAAGAGTTCCCTTCACTGGAACTAGGGGGCCAAGCCCAAGCCTTGAAAAGCAACCCCCACCATAATCCCCCCTCAACCAAACTTTACACTTGGCCCAATGCAGTCAGGCAAAAAAAAATCAAGAAGAATAACAAAACAATAATAACAACAACAACAAATAACTACAATGTGGTAATGGCATTTGTAACAATGACACAGCTACAAAAAGGTGAAGGGGCCACACCTTGGGCTGTCCTTCACTTTCGAAAGTTCCAGCCTCGGGCTGCAGACGGTGAGCTGTCTTGGCATGCCGCCCTGACATCACCCCGCCACAGGCTGCGGCTTCCAGGGCTCATAC
This sequence comes from Staurois parvus, assembly GCF_062004578.1. NCBI lineage: Eukaryota > Metazoa > Chordata > Amphibia > Anura > Ranidae > Staurois > Staurois parvus. The sequence continues at coordinate 180,199 of NW_028318903.1, read as the reverse complement.
ACACCGCAGATTTCTTAGTGTTGTTGACAACGGGACATGACGTGAGCAAAACATACAACAATATGTACAGTCACCATGATGACCACTTCCGGGACACTTTCCTCCGTGGTTTTCTAAACATCATTGTGGCGAGTGCCGAGACCAGGTTCTTGTAGGCAGAGCGCCGAAGAGAGCCACTGCACATACTGGCCAATTCAGAGCCATTTGTTTTATTGAATGCAAAACATCGGATGCTGTGGTGTAAAGCACGCCGCCACTGGACTTTAGAGCAGTGGAGTCGTGTTCTCTGGAGTGATCAATCACACTTCTCTGTGTGGCAATCTGATGGACATGTCTGGGTATGGCGGTTGCCAGGAGAACAGTTCTTGCTTGACTGCATTGTGCCAAGTGTAAAGTTTGGTGGAGGAGGGATTATGGTGTAGGGTCGTTTTTCAGGGGTTGGACTTGGCCCCCTAGTTCCAGTGAAGGGAACTCTTAAGGCATCAGCATACCAAGACATTTTGGACAATTTCATGCTCCCAACTTTGTGGGAAGAGTTTGGGGATGGCTCCTTCCTGTTCCAACATGACTGCCCACCAGTGCACAAAGCAAGGTCCATAAATACATGGAGGAGCCAGTTTGGGGTGGAGGAACTTGACTGTCCTGCACAGAGTCCTGACCTCAACCCCATAGAACACCTTTGGGATGAATTAGAGCAGAGACTGTGAGCCAGGCCTCCTCCCCCGACATCAGTGCCTGACCTCACAAATGTGCTTCTGGAAGAATGGTCCAACCTTCCCATAGACACCCTCCTAAACCTTGTGGACGGCCTTCCCAGAAGAGTTGAAGCTGTTATAGCTGCAAAGGGCGGGGCCAACTCAATATTGAACCCTACGGACTAAGACTGGGGGGCCATTAAAGGTCATGTGTGTGGAAAGGGTGGGGCCAACTCAATATTGAACCCTACGGACCAAGACTGGGAGGCCATTAAAGTCCATGTGCGTAGAAAGGGCGGGGCCAACTCAATATTGAACCCTACGGACTAAGACTGGGGGCCATTAAAGTTCATGTGCGTGGAAAGGGCAGGGCCAACTCAATATTGAACCCTACGGACTAAGACTGGGGGCCATTAAAGTTCATGTGCGTGGAAAGGGCGGGGCCAACTCAATATTGAGCCCTACAGACTAAGACTGGGGGGCCATTAAAGGTCATGTATGTGGAAAGGCCGGCCGACCAATACTTTCGGCAATATAGTGTATGTCACATTTTGTATGGTATGGTGACCCTGTACAGTGCAGCGTGTTGGTTGATGAGGTTTTGAAATGGTGAAACGTAGACATGATCAACAAAAGCTGCCATAAGAGAAAGGGATGGAAAAAAACAGCAAATAGTCATACCAACAAATAATGTAATGGGGTACTCTTATGTAAGGGGGGAATCCGACTGGGACTCTGATGTAAGAGGGGGACTTGATGGGGACCCTGATGTAAGGGGAACTCTGATGGGGACTCTAATGTATGGGAGGATCTGACTGGGACTCTGATGTAAGGGGGGAATCCGACTGAGACCCTGATGTACGGGGGACTTTGATGGGGACCCTGATGTAAGGCGAACTCTGATGGGGACCCTGATATAATGGGGGGACTCTTATATAAGGGGGGGACTCTGATCGAGACCCTGATGTAAGGGGGGGTATCCGATTGGGACCCTTATGTAAGGGGGACCTTGATGTAAATGGGGGACTTGATGAGGACCCTTATGTAAAGGGGGAATCCGATTGGAACCCTGATGTAAGGTGGACTTTTATGGGGACCCCGATGTAAGAGGGGAATATGATGGGGTCCTTGATGTAAGGGGAACTCTGATGGGGACCCTGAAATAATGGGGTGATCTTATGTAAGGGGGGCCTCTGATGGAGACCCTGATGTAAGGGGGGTATCCGATTGGGACCCTTATGTAAGTGGACCCTGATGTAAGAGGGGGACTTGATGGGGACCCTGATGTAAGAGGGGGACTTGATGGGGACCCTGATGTAAGGGGGGAATCCGATTGGGACCCTTATGTAAGTGGACCCTGATGTAAGAGGGGGACTTGATGAGGACTCTGATGTAAGGGGGGAATCCGATTGAGACCCTTATGTAAGGGGGACTTTTATGGGGAACCCGATGTAAGAGAGGGACTGTAAGGGGGGACTCTGATGGGGTCTCTGATGTAAGGGGGACTCTGATGGGGTCTCTGATGTAAGGAAGACTCTGATGAGGACACCGATGTAAGGGGAGACTCTACTGAAGACCCTTATGTAAGAGGGGACTCTGATATAAGGGGAGATTTTTGAGGGAGATCTTTTGTTGTAGACCCTAATGTAGGAGGGACTCCGATGAGGGCTCTGATGTACAGAAGGCTCCGACAGGGACCCTGTTCTAAACGGTTATTTACAAGGTTTTTTTTTTTATTCTCCTACTGAAAAGTTTGGCGCCCGCTGATTTCATGAAAGTTTTGTTGTTTTCATCACAACCCACAGGAACAGATGTTACAGAAATACTTTTCTCTGCGTTAACCCGCGAGGGAGAAATCGGCATTGTCCGGATTCACACTGTCGTCCTATAAATCGCTGTGCGTCTTCGATGTGCGTTTGCGGTTTAGCGCCCTTGTCGCTCAGCGTTTGCGTCTTGTTATATTTTTAATGCACAAAAATGCAGCAGAATGAGTGCCGGTGTGCAGGAATAGCAAAGTGTAAGGAAGGACGGGCGCAAAGACTCAGCGCTTTGTAAGGCTGTGCTGTGAGATCCATGAGCAGGTCGATCAGTAGATCCATGAGCGGATCGATCAGTAGATCCATGAGCGGATCGATCAGTAGATCCATGAGCGGATCGATCAGTAGATCCATGAGCGGATCGATCAGTAGATCCAGGAGCGGATCGATCAGTAGATCCAGGAGCGGATCGATCAGTAGATCCACGAGCTGACCGATCAGTAGATCCACGAGCGGAGCGATCAGTAGGTAGACGAGCGGATAGATCAGTAGGTCGGCGAGCGGATCGATCAGGTCAACGAGCGGATCGATCAGTAGGTCCACGAGCGGATCGATCAGTAGATCCACGAGCGGATCGATCAGTAGATCCACGAGCGGATCGATCAGTAGATCCACGAGCGGATCGATCAGGTCGATGAGCGGATCGATCAGTAGATCCATGAGCAGATCCATGAGAAGGGTGCCTGAGCCCTGTGTCGGGTAATTAATTGGCCTTCACAGTCATGAAGGGGTTAAATGGTGAACAGATATTCCCCCAGGCAGGAGCAGAGGAATGTGCATGTTGCTGGATTGTATTCACAGGCCAGGAATGCAGGAAGGGTTGGGCTGCAGGTGATGGGCGGCTCTGTATTCGTATTATAATGGTGAGGTGAGATCTGGGGATTTTTCCTCCCACCTCAATATGAAACTTTCCTTACTAGTCATCCGCCGGGGTGTGCAGAGCATTGACCTACAGACTCGGCAGAGAGGGGGGGGTGGTAAAAGAGGAACAAGTAAGGGGGGAATGATGGGCGACACCACACAAACCAACATCGAATAATCAGCAAGGAGCATTCGGCCAACAAACCTCTTGTGACTGACATATTGGTAAAGAAAAAATGACGTAAGCAATTTTTGAATGCCAGGACAATGGCTGAGGCTGTTTGGGGGTCGGGGTTACAGTAGTCAGCAATGTAGGAGTTTGGGATGAGGTTAGTAACTTCCTATTGGCTCTGGTGATCACCAAGTTTTCTGGTGCTTCGTATAAAAAAAAATAATAATAATGTTCCCAATGGAGATATGAAAAATATATCCAATTTTATTGATCCAGGACCGATAAAGGTCCCACTTCAGCTCTGGAAAATGTTAACCCCTTCTGGTCCATTTTTTGCTCTTTAGCACTGCACTACTTGTAACTGCGTGGTCATGCAGCGTTGTACCCAAACAAAAGTTCTATTATTTTTTTCACACAAGTAGAGCTTTTTTGGTGGTATTTGATCAGCAGTGTTTTTTTTTTTTTTATATTTTGCAATATGAATGAAAAAAGATCAAAAATTAAAAAAAAAAGCCAACATTTTTTACTTTCTGCTATAAAACATCCATTATAAAAATTAATAAATTAGATTTCTTCATAACTTTCGGCCACAATGTATTCTGCTACATTTCTTCGGTAAAAATAAAATCCCAATGTGTGTATATTGACTGGTTTGCGTGAAAGTTATAGCATCAACAATCTTTGATATATATATTAGAATTTGAATTTGTTTTAATTTTTTTATACTACTAATGGTGGTGATTAGTGAATTATAATGGGATTGCGATAGTGCAGAGGGCAATCTGACACTAACTGATGTTGGGGGGAACTGACTTACTGCCTCTGACATTAATACAGTGATCAGTAGTAATACTATACACTGTCACTGTGCTAATGACACTGGCTGGGAAGGGGTTAACATCTAGGGGCGATCAAGGGGTTAACTGTGTGCCTAACTGCGTCATGTGTGCTGCTTTTACTAATAGAGCTCCGCTTTGCAGGGATGAGAAACACAAAGATTGCTCCCTCTGTACAGAACTCTGTGTTGTTTGCCAACACAGAGCTCTGGGCTTTGATTGCACACAGCCGATCAGCAGGTCCTGACTGTGAATCATTGGCTGGCACTCACTGACAGACTCCTACTGTGTACAGCTGGTACCGGGCAGGGGGCAGAAGTACTACAAGAGAGGGTCAGAGACCGCAGACGTACTACAGGAGAGGGTCAGAGACCGCAGATGTACTACAGGAGAGGGTCAGAGACCGCAGATGTACTACAGGAGAGGGTCAGAGACCGCAAACGTACTACAGGAGAGGGTCAGAGACCGCAAACGTACTACAGGAGAGGGTCAGAGACCGCAAACGTACTACAGGAGAGGGTCAGAGACCGCAGACGTACTACAGGAGAGGGTCAGAGACCGCAGACGTACTACAGGAGAGGGTCAGAGACCGCAGACGTACTACAGGAGAGGGTCAGAGACCGCAGACGTACTACTGTAGCATGTCTGCAGTCTCTGACCATCTCCTGTAGTATGTCTGAAGTCTCTGACCATCTCCTGTAGCATGTCTGCAGTCTCTGACCATCTCTTGTAGTATTGACCTGAAAGCCAGTGAATGAAAGGGGCAGGGCCAGGGACAGTCAGGCTGGGGAGGAAAGAACTAGATGATGCTGGACGTCCTCCAGCCAGGAAATGAGGCGGAGCTCTATCTGACTTGCTGCAGCTTCTAATGCACATTGTGAGAATCTCCCAGTGTGCAGTGACATCAGAGGAAGCCGCTACAGTCCAGGAGAGGAGCCAGTACACCTGTGCAAGACTGGAGGGGAGGAGCCAGTACACCTGTGCAAGACTGGAGGGGAGGGGCCGGTACACCTGTGCAAGACTGGAGGGGAGGAGCCGGTACACCTGTGCGAGACTGGAGGGGAGGAGCCGGTACACCTGTGCAAGACTGGAGGGGAGGAGCCGGTACACCTGTGCGAGACTGGAGGGGAGGAGCTGGTACACCTGTGCGAGACTGGAGGGGAGGGGCCGGTACGCCTGTGCGAGACTGGAGGGGAGGAGCCGGTACGCCTGTGCGAGACTGGAGGGGAGGAGCCGGTACGCCTGTGCGAGACTGGAGGGGAGGAGCCGGCACACCTGTGCGAGACTGTAGGGGAGGAGCCGGCACACCTGTGCGAGACTGTAGGGGAGGAGCCGGCACGCCTGTGCGAGACTGTAGGGGAGGAGCCGGCACGCCTGTGCGAGACTGTAGGGGAGGAGCCGGCACGCCTGTGCGAGACTGTAGGGGAGGAGCCGGCACGCCTGTGCGAGACTGGAGGGGAGGAGCCGGCACGCCTGTGCGAGACTGTAGGGGAGGAGCCGGCACGCCTGTGCGAGACTGGAGGGGAGGAGCCGGCACGCCTGTGCGAGACTGAAGGGGAGGAGCCGGCACGCCTGTGCGAGACTGGAGGGGAGGAGCCGGCACACCTGTGCGAGACTGTAGGGGAGGAGCCGGCACACCTGTGCGAGACTGTAGGGGAGGAGCCGGCACACCTGTGCGAGACTGTAGGGGAGGAGCCGGCACACCTGTGCGAGACTGTAGGGGAGGAGCCGGCACACCTGTGCGAGACTGTAGGGGAGGAGCCGGCACACCTGTGCGAGACTGTAGGGGAGGAGCCGGCACACCTGTGCGAGACTGTAGGGGAGGAGCCGGCACACCTGTGCGAGACTGGAGGGGAGGAGCCGGCACACCTGTGCGAGACTGGAGGGGAGGAGCCGGTACACCTGTGCAAGACTGGAGGGGAGGAGCCGATACACCTGTGCAAGACTGGAGGAGGATTTCATTGTTATATCTGAGTGTGGATGTGGGCCATTGGTTGGCAGTGCGTTCTCACTGGACAAGTATTTCAGTGTCTGTAGCGATTTATAGTCCCTCTGATACCAGATTGGCAGACGTGTCGGTATGTTTCGTGTTCAATGTGAAGCTGGGCTGCCTTCCAGTTCTGACATTTCCTGGAATCTGGATGGATACAGAGAAATGGGATGTCACCTCAGTGTAGCGCAAAGAGACTTTCTCCTGTAGCGTGTCTGCGGTCTCTGACCGTCTCCTGTAGCGTGTCTGCGGTCTCTGACCGTCTCCTGTAGCGTGTCTGCGGTCTCTGACCGTCTCCTGTAGCGTGTCTGCGGTCTCTGACCGTCTCCTGTAGCGTGTCTGCGGTCTCTGACCGTCTCCTGTAGCGTGTCTGCGGTCTCTGACCGTCTCCTGTAGCGTGTCTGCGGTCTCTGACCGTCTCCTGTAGCGTGTCTGCGGTCTCTGACCGTCTCCTGTAGCGTGTCTGCGGTCTCTGACCCTCTCTTGTAGTATGTCTGCAGTCTGACAGTTTATGGAGCATTACATACACTGAAAGTTATGTGTGGCCCCCTGTGTGATACCAGTGGGCCCCTATATCGGGTAAGTTGCCCTCTTCTGCTGCAGAAGCATGCCATGTCTCGGCTGATGTTTGCAGCGTTGGCTCTGCTCCCTCTCGGTGTTGTTGTGGTTTCTTTGGCGGGGGGGTGATCACTGTTGGGAGTGCGGCCAGGTTGTACGCCCCAGCGCCTGCAGCTCATCCTCTGTATGTTCTTCTCTCGCTGGCTGGAAATGCTGAGATCTGTTATGGAAAGAAACTGTCAATGCGAAGAACCAGTGTGACACAACAGGTGTGATGGTACTTGTAGTTCCTCAGGATGAAGAGGTCTCCTCTTCATCCTGAGGAACTACACGTCCCATCACACCTGTTGGCCGTTGGTTACGTATTCCAGGGGAAGAAGTCGGATTCGCTCTTTCATGGTTCCGACTCCTCTATACTGATGGATCTTGTGGTTGGGGGTCACTGACCTTTCACCGCCATTATTGCTCCTTTTGCGTTGCTTTATCGGGTCAATTGAACAAAAAGAATCTACACTCACCCGCCACTATATTAGGTCCACCTGTTCATTTGGTAACACAAATAGCTAATCAGCCAATCACACGGCAGCAACTCCATGTATTTAGGCATCTAGACGTGGTGAAGACGACTTGCTGAAATTCAAACCGAGCATCAGAATGGGGAAGAAGGGGATTTAAGTGACTTTGAACATGGCACGGTTGTTGGTGCCAGATGGGCTGGTCTGAGTATTTCAAAACCTGCTGATCTGCTGCGATTTTCACACACATCCAACTCTAGGGTTTACAGAGAATGGTCCGAAAAAGAGAAAATATCCAGTGAGCGGCAGTTGTATGGAGGAAAACGAGCAGAGGTTGCTGCGACATTCAGATGGTAGGGTCAGAATTTGGCAACATGAAAGCATGGATCCATCCTGCCTTGTATCAGCGGTTCAGGCTGGAGGTGGTGGTGCCATGGTGTGGTGGATCCATCCTGCCTTGTATCATCGGTTCAGGCTGGTGGTGGTGTCATGGTGTGGTGGATCCATCCTGCCTTGTATCAGTGGTTCAGGCTGGAGGTGGTGGTGCCATGGTGTGGTGGATCCATCCTGCCTTGTATCAGCGGTTCAGGCTGGTGGTGGTGTCATGGTGTGGTGGATCCATCCTGCCTTGTATCAATGGTTCAGGCTGGTGGTGGTGGTGCCATGGTGTGATGGATCCATCCTGCCTTGTATCATCGGTTCAGGCTGGTGGTGGTGTCATGGTGTGGTGGATCCATCCTGCCTTGTATCAGTGGTTCAGGCTGGAGGTGGTGGTGTCATGGTGTGGTGGATCCATTCTGCCTTGTATCAGTGGTTCAGGCTGGTGGTGGTGGTGTCATGGTGTGGTGGATCCATCCTGCATTCTATCAATGGTTCAAGCTGGTGGTGGTGTCATAATGTGGGGCAGATTTTCTTGGCACTAGCAAGGTGAACCTAATAAAGTGGCCGGAGAGTGTAAATTCCAGATATAGGTGGATTCATTTTATGGAAATTACTTTGTGGCTTTTTATATAATGAAGAGTTTCTGTCCCAACAACCTGGAAGGCATCTCACTTTGCTCCATCCTCTGCAATACAAAATAATCCATTAGAAAATGGGTGGACATGGCTGGGAACTCCGGAGTGGAGAACTCATCCCAAGAGGTAGAAGAAGCTGCTGTAGGACTTTCAGAAACCTGTTATTGGCCTCCCGTACCCTGGCTGGATTATGGCACCCTTCGGGGCCTGGAGAAGGTTATGGAACACTTTTGGGCCCAGGCTGAATTATGGTATGACTTTGGGGATCAGGCTGTGACACAGCATCCAAGGGGGCCCAGTCTGAATTATGATATCACCTTGCAGATCAGGCTGTGACACAGCATCCAAGGGGGCCCAGGCTGGATTAAGGCACCCTTTAAAACCCTGGCTGAGTTATGGCCCCCAACGGGGCCTGAGCTGAACCTTCTGTGTCCCATACTGAATTTTGGTACGCTCTGGGAGACCATGTTATATTATGGCACCCTCAGGGGGTCAGGACTGGATCATCATACCCTCATAGTCCTTGGCTGGATTATGGCACTTTTGCAGTCCCAGGCTGAATTATGGCACCTTCCAAGACCCAGGTTGAGTTATGTCACTCGCCTGGGCTGAATTAGGGCATCTTCAGGGGCTTGGACTGGATCATGGTACCCTCTGGAGCCCAGGTTAGATTATGGCACTTTTGCAGTCCCAGGCTGAATCATGGCACCTTCCAAGACCCAGGTTGAGTTATGTCACTCTCCTGGGCCTGGGCTGAATTAGGGCATCTTCAGGGTCCGGGACTGGATCATGGTACCCTCTGGGGCCCAGGTTGGATTATGGCACCTTCCAAGACCCAGGTTGGGTTATGTCACCCTCCGGGCTTGGCCTGGATTACGGCACCTTCCAGGGACCAGGCTGGATTATGGAACCTTCCAGGGACCAGGCTGGATTATGGAACCTTCCAGGGACCAGGTGGATTATGGCACCTTCTAGGGACCAGGATAGATTATGGCATCCATTATGAATGGCACACCAACTGGGGTTATCCTCTGCTGAGTGGCATAGGAGAGAAATGATGGTGAGCCCGGGCTGTATTGTGGCATCCCTGGGACCCAGGCTGGCTTATGGCACCCTCCAGGGACCAAGATGAGTTATGGCACCCTCCAGGGAGCAGGCCGGGTTATGGCACCCTCCAGGGAGCAGGCCGGGTTATGGCACCCTCCAGGGAGCAGGCCGGGTTATGGCGTCCATTATGAATGGCACACCAACTGGCATTGTCCTCTGCTGAGTGGCATGGGAGAGAACTGATGGTGAGCCCGTTGTGGGAATGTTTTGCCCCCTCCATGCCATCCATTGCTACCATCATATAAAGAACAGATCTGATCTTTCACCAGGTTTGCACATAATTTCCCAGAATCCTTTCAGCTCGGAAGCACCTGGTACAAATATGAAGAATCCAGAGCCAGCTGGAAAATTCCTGAAACAATTTTTTTGTAAAAGTGCCAAAAATGTATTTTATCACTCAACCGATTGTGCCGGGCCCCCGGCCCTCCTCTGACCCCGTCATATTCTATGTAGGATGTATTTACATTGCTGGTGTGGTCATACGGGGGTTACGTAGAAGAGGCGTTATTTTTGTCCAGGATTGTGAAATGCGGAGAGCAGTAATCGGTTTTTATCTTCTCCAGAATGATGACACTCATCGTCTTGTCCGCCCGCGCCGGCTCATTCACTGCTGGAAACTCGCTGTCTCATTCACATGCAACGGAAAATTCAGACTGTTGTCCTCGCTGAGTTCTGGCAGAAATATGGGAGGCGTTCCATCAGGATGACCATGTTTGTGCAGACATGTCCCTGTATTTCCCATCTGATTACCCAACATAAACTGTTATTTTTGTATCTAGTGTGTCTGTCCTGTATGTTATGTTCAGCGTTTGACATTTTGCAGCAGTGGAACCGATGGGCGCCATAATGGAACATGGGGCCCGGGATGGTGCTGTAATTGCAATGTAATGCAACCTGTGGCCCCAGGATGTCGCTGTAATGTGGCATAGAGCCCCAGGATGTTGCCATGATGCAGGGCAGTGCCCCAGGCTATCAGCCTCAAAGTCAGCCACAAGGCAAGCTGCTATCCAAAAGAGTCACTTGTCATGTATTTGTCTATGATGTATTGAACAGCATCAGTTTATTATTGTCCAGTAGGATGCTGACTTCTAGTGGAGGTTTTGGGCCACTACAACTTGTTTACTATGTACTTTTGGTTTCTTCTTCTGTCCTCCCCTCCTTATTTAGTGCGAGTTAGTTCACTCGTAGCTAAACCCTCCCCATTTCTTCTGTGTTCCCTCCTTCAGTGTTAAAGCAGACGTTCAACCCTAATCTTGTGCTGTCCTGCTTCCTCCTCCATCCTTTTTTAACAAGTGGAAATTTTTTTATGCACTTATTTGTGCTGAAAAGCAGCACTTCTGTAATTCGTGCGAAGTATTTCTCCCTGCCTCTTGCGCATGCACAAATGTGCCACAGGATGTGAGTCCCATGAGAGTCCTGCGGCATATCTGCTCACAAGCTGGTCTCTAACTATCCGCACATGCATGGGGTTTCCTGCGCATGCACAAAGGAAGCTACCAGAGAGATCTGAAATCCTCTGTCTTTGCACATGTGCGGAAGATCACCTGCATGTGCCAATGGGCTCAGGAAGACTGGGGAGAGGCCATGGTCACATATTTGTGCATGCACCATAATGGTGGCACTCGAGGGGGGGTGGAGCCACCTGGTAGGCAACCTGAAGTTCCTTTTTTAATACTTTTCAAAAACGAGGCTTAGGAAAGTCATGGGGGGTTATTTACTAAAACCACAAAATCTGCATAGAAACCAATCAGCTTCCAGGTTTTATTGTCAAAGCTTAACTGAACAAGCTGAAATTAGAAGCTGATTGGCTCTTGCAGAGCTGCTCCAGATGAAGTGCTCCAGGTTTAGTAAATCTCCCCCCATTGTCTTCTTAACCTCCCTGGTGGTATTCCCGAGTGTAGCTCGGGGTAAAGTTTCAGCACCACAAGCGGTAACCCTGAGCTATACTCGGGAATACACTGCAGCGTTGCTCCGGGATCTCTTCTTCACTTACCTTGTCCTGCGCTCCCGCGATGTCCCCCCTGCAGTGTCCCCAGCAATGTCCTCCGGCCGATGCCGGCATCTGTCTTCTGGGTTGCGTTCCCTGCGACGTCGGGACGTACGGGGGACGGAACTGGCGGGAAATTTGAAAATTGTAAAAGTGACATTCACTAAAATCACATAGTATAACATTCCTGTATCCAAGCATTTCACATACATTTTGTCCCGAGTGCTTTGTCCGGCGCCCTGCCTGCATTTTTACCGCTCTTTCTGCCTGGAAACTAATAAACGTCCATGGCGTCCAAAAAGCGTCCCTTTAGGTCAGACGCGGTTTTAGACCGGCTAGAGAACAGCGATAGTAAATCAGAACCACTTGCAGAATTGAGTGATAATGATTCGTGGGGGAAATTCCTCATCAGACACTGAAAACAATTCTGCAACTGAGCTCAGCGATGTGCGAACTTGGCGCTCTATTTCACATTTCAGTGTTTTTGGTTTGATTATATTATTGAATTTTATTATTATATTATTTTTTATGATTTATTATATTATAATTTATGATTTAGTGTTTCAAGTTTTATCATCCCCGGGATGTTTACTAGACTCTTGTTCGGACAGATTTCAGTGAGTTATTCCTAAAAATTACAGGCCTACAATAAAAAAAACTACATATTTCCATGCAAAAAATGTACCGCTTTGAGCACAGAAATACTGACATAATCAGACCGCTAGGGAGGTTAAAGACTGGAAAAACATCTCCTAAACGGTGTACCTGGGTAGAGTACTGGCACATGCGCTGTGAGGGAACATCATCGCTCGGGCCATTCCTTCAGAGCTGTGTGCCATAAAATGTGACGTCATCGTGGCTCGGCCATTCAAGCTGCCAGAGCCTACGAACCCGGAAGAAAGACCGGGTGATGATGGAAGCCCTGTCAGTGGTGACGACGTGCCGCTGGAGGTCTTCACTTTAAGGTACGTTTCACGTAATGTGCTAGTATGCGATACAGAACTGCACATTATGCCATTGTCTTGTAGGTTTAAAAAAAAAAAAGTCGTGGTTTACTACCGCTTTAAGCTGCCTGTGGATGGTGCCAAGTCAGCAGGTATCCATACTGTCCAGTTTCGTTCTGAACCGAAGTTCGTACAACTTTTTTCATTATTTGGATGTACTTGAATTTCCAAATTACAATAGTAACAAATTTAAACAAATCCGAAATTACTAAACAACATTTTGGACGAAATTCTAATTTGAATTTGAATAGAATTTGAATCAAATTCCAAAAGGAAATCAAATTTGAAAACACGAATAGAATCAAACTGAACAGAAAATAAAGGAAAAGAAATATAGAATAGAAAAGAACAGAAAATAATGGAATGACAATAGAATAGAAAATAGAATAGCATAGGAAAGAATAGAATAAAGTAGAACAGAATAGACTAGAAAAATAGAGTAGAACAGAGTAAAAGTAAAATAATAGAATAAAATAGAAAATGAAGGAATAAACATGTTGGTAGATTAATTGGATCCTGTCTAAGTTATATGTGTCTGTATGAATGTGAGTTAGGGACCTTAGATTGTACACCCCTTGAGGGTTAGGGACCTTAGATTGTACGCCCCTTGAGGGTTAGGGACCTTAGATTGTACGCCCCTTGAGGGTTAGGGACCTTAGATTGTACGCCCCTTGAGGGTTAGGGACCTTAGATTGTACGCCCCTTGAGGGTTAGGGACCTTAGATTGTACACCCCTTGAGGGTTAGGGACCTTAGATTGTACGCCCCTTGAGGGTCAGGGACCTTAGATTGTACGGCCCTTGAGGGTTAGGGACCTTAGATTGTACACCCCTTGAGGGTTAGGGACCTTAGATTGTACGCCCCTTGAGAGTTAGGGACCTTAGATTGTACGCCCCTTGAGAGTTAGGGACTGATGTGAATGTACAATATATATGTAAAGTGCTGCGTAAATTGACCGCACTATATCAGTACCTGAAATAAAATGGAAAAGAAAAAAACAGAACAGAGTAGAATAGACAATAAAATGAATAGGATATATTAGAATAGAAAAGAATAGAATGGAATAGAAATAGAACAGCATAGAATAAAGTAAAACAGAACAAAATAGACTAGAAAAGAATAGAATAGAAAATGGAATTGAAAAGAAAAAAAATGAGTAAAACAGAGCAGAGTAGAAAATAGAACAATAGAATATAATTTATTATTATTATTATACAGGATTTATGGTGCCAACAGTTTGCTCAGCACTTTACAATATAACGGGAGACAATACAGCAACAATACAGTTCAATACAAGAGGGTTAGGAGGGCCCTGATCCTGGGAGCTTACAATCTAGGAATAGAAAATAAGGGAATAGAATAGGAAAGAATAGAAATTAAAATGAAATAGTTAATACTAGAGTAAAATAGAATAGAAAATAATAGAATAGAAAAGAATAGATTAAATCGGAAAAGAATTGAAAATAAAAAAAAATTGAAAATAAAGGAATAGAAAAGAATAAAATAGAATATAACCATCTTCTGAAATTTGAATCTCGAATAGAATAAATTTGAATTTCAATGCTGATTCCATACTGTTCAAATTCGATTAGAATTTTCTGAATTTGGTCAGAGTTCAATTCGACCGAATTCGGACAATTTGAATTGAAAATTATAAACGAAACAAAGCTAACCGAATTAAAGGAATTTAACCAAACGAAATCATTTAAATAAAACGAAATGAATTGTTTGGCTCTGCACATGTCCGGACAGGTTGGGTCTGTTGATGCATAAAGCAGCATTTTGTACCGGTATAGAATGTGTATAAAATGTTTCGATGTGAGCAGATTATTATTATTATTATTATACAGGATTTATATATTATTATTATTATTATTATACAGGATTTATGGCGCCAACAGTTTGCTCAGCACTTTACAATATAACGGGAGACAATACAGCAACAATACAGTTCAATACAAGAGGGATAGGAGGGCCCTGATCCTGGGAGCTTACAATCTAAGAGATATATAATATACTGCAAACATAAATATATAAAATATTTAATATGATGGAAATCTAAATATGAAAAAATATATATAAATATATAATGAAATGTAAATATTATACAGGATTTATATTATTATTATTATACAGGATTTATGGCGCCAGCAGTTTGCTCAGCGCTTTACTATATAACGGGAGACAATACAGCAACAATACAGTTCAATACAAGAGGGATAGGAGGGCCCTGATCCTGGGAGCTTACAATCTAAGAGGGAGGGGCTAGCGGTACAAAAGGTAGTAATTGTGGGGGATGGACTGGTAGGAGGAATAGAAGATTCCATTATTAGCTGAGGGCAGGATAGGCTTCCCTGAAGAGATCGGTTTTCAGAGATCTCCTAAAAGTGAGCAGAGTAGGCGATAGTCTGATAAATTGGGGTAGAGAGTTCCAGAGGATGGGGGAAGCTCTGGAGAAGTCCTGGAGACGAGCATGGGAGGAGGAGACAAGGGAGCTAGAGAGCAGGAGGTCGTGTGAGGAGCGGAGAGGACGGTTTGGGTGATATTTGGAGACAAGATCGGTGATGTAATTTGGCATGCAAGCCGGACAGAAAACATCAGTTCAGCAGTCTAAGTACAGAAAGTGACAAAATTGATCCAAGACCATTTCATGTTTTCCTTTAGTACAAAGGGCATCCATGACGCTGGTTTTGCAGGGCACCCTGGATTTTCTAAAGAGGGGGAGCAGCAGAAGCTTCCCCTCCTTGTGCCTGAAACTCCATATAGAACCACATGGGTGACAAGATGTCCGACGTGCCGGAGAAAGCAGAGCCCGGCTATAAATAGCAGCTACTTCCTATCTCTCTGATCTGCGTGGTTATAAAGATTCCCCTTTTCGCTGACTCATCGAATTATGCAGATTCTTTTCTTTTTTTTTTTTTTTTTCACTGATTTCATAATACTGAACTTGGCAGAGATGGGGCTCTGTCCTGTGCCAGGGCAGGGCAGGATTTCTGGCGGAACATAATATCTGCGGGTACGCTGGGTGTGGTATACCTGGAGCGGGTGCAGCATATTCTCTGATGATATTTATTCTTCCCTCTGAGGCTGACATTTCAGTTATCGGTGGATGCCGGGGGCGTCCTGTGGCCTGCTCTGTGCTGTCCCTTTGCAGTATCCAGAAAGGAGTCCTTTGTCAGGGATCATTGTTATTATTGTTCCGTCGTATGCTGAATTCAAGTGAGGGTTTTGGACCACTGCAACTTGTTTACTGTGTGCTGTTGGTTCCTCCCTCTGCCCTCCCCTCCTGTTTAGCGCTTGTTAGTTCAGTCCTCTCCACTTCTTTCAGGTTCTTTCGGACATAAATCGTCCGCACTTTATAATTACCATATATAAATGATCAGCTATTCAGTGGAAGATTCCGGCCCTTCCTGTATAGAATCTATAGAATCTGTACAGGAAGGGCAGGAATCAACTGAATAGCTGATCATTTATATATGCTAGTGCTATTCAGCTATTGCTGTTATGTTTAAATTGACATAATAAAGCTTTGTTATAATTGCAGTTTTTTATATATTGGACTCTTTATTCTAAAGAAAAATGTAATTTCATAAGCTTTAACCACTTCATGTCCGGACACTTTCCCCCCCCCTTCCAGTCCGGACACTTTCCCCCTCTTCCAGTCCGGACACTTTCCCCCCCTTCCAGTCCGGACACTTTCCCCCCCTTCCAGTCCGGACACTTTCCCCCCCCCTTCCAGTCCGGACACTTTCCCCCCCCTTCCAGTCCGGACACTTTCCCCCCCCCTTCCAGTCCGGACACTTTCCCCCCCCTTCCAGTCCGGACACTTTCCCCCCCCTTCCAGTCCGGACACTTTCCCCCCCCTTCCAGTCCGGACACTTTCCCCCCCCTTCCAGTCCGGACACTTTCCCCCCCCTTCCAGTCCGGACACTTTCCCCCCCCTTCCTGTCCAGGCCAATTTTCAGCTTTCAGCGCTGTCACACTTTGAATGACAATTGCGTGGTCATGCAACACTGTACCCATATGAATTTTTTTTTGCATTTGTTTGACACAGATAAAGCTTTATTTTGGTGGTATTTATTCACCACTGGGATTTTTTATTTTTTTTTGCTATGTCAATTAAAAAGTCCAAAAATTTTGAAAAGTGTTTTTCTTATAAAATTTTGCAAATAAATAGTATTTTATCATAAATCTTGGCCAACATGTATTCATCTAATCTTTTTAGTAAACAAATTACCCAAATTAGTTTATAACCAAAAATTATAATTTTTAAACATTTTTTTTATATTTATTTATTTTTTTTACATACCATCACCCTAGCAGTACAGTGTCACCAGGGTGGGGGGTGATGAAGATTTTTTTTTTTACACTGATTGCTTTTACACCCATAAAGGATGTAAAAGCAATAATTTCTCCTTCTCTCCAGCTGCATTCTTGCAGCCATTGAGAACTACTGAGTAAGCTGTGATTGGTCACAGCTTGTCACATGGTACAAGGCTGTTGTGAATAGCTCTGTACCATGTGACCTCTGTGATCATTCACAGATTTCACACATAGTAAGCAATGATGTCACAAGTGACATCTTGCTTACTTCTCTGCATGTGATCACTGATTGGCCAATCAGTGATCACATGATCGGGACCTCGCACAGAGGTCCCGTCCAACGATCAGTGTTCCACTGTGTCCGGAGGACAGAGCGGGCACCGGATCGTGGTGCTGCACGCTCCCAGGGAGTGCACACAAGAAGGGTGCGGGGAGGCCGTTTATAAATAGCCACCCAACCCTGTACTGCCACCCGTCCGGCCGTTTATGTACAACAGCCGGAAGGGAGGTGGTTGAGGGGGCGGGGTTGAGGGCGGGGTTGGGGGACAGGCCGGGGGTGGGGTTGGAGGTGGATCTGGGCAAGGTTGGGTGGGGCAACTGGCGGAGAGTAAGGTTTGTGCCTGGCTAGTAGGTCTCGACTCAAAATTTTAAGCCCTGGTATAGTTTATTTGGGGTATTAGGTGGTTATAAGAGTCTTTAATGTGGAACTTAACTCCACCCCCTCAAAGTTTTTTTTTTTTTTTTTTGCCTTCCCCCTCTTGTATTGCTGGGTTGTCTTCAAAATGCATACTTGATAACTCTGTCCCTCTGTAATCTGCTGTTTGGGTGACATAGCCTGGGGCACCATTTTGGTCCCCCCTTCTAGTTTCCGGCAACCAGCTACCAATGATGTGCCTGGTCACCCTCTATCTTCTCTGTGTGTCTGCTCCTGTAGCCTCCTGCAAGATGAGGCGTGAGTATCCCAAGGAGCTGCATAATCGGGGACATGGCAAGAGACCCAGGACAAGACAAAGAGCACATGATCTAGTAAGGGTTAGGGTATAATAAACATATTAAATGTAATGGCAGTGTGGGGTGACTGGGGGCCCATCAGTGTGGTTGAAGGCTTGTATAGAATAAACACCTCTGAGCCCCAACAAAGACCTTAGATGACCCATTCTCAACCAGAGTTCCATTGAACCCCAAGAATCCTCCTGGGTTGTCTAGGGGTTCCTTGAAATGTGGCTGATCGCTCGTCTGATGGTGCCTGCATAGTTCCAGGTTAAGTGCCAGTGGCACAACTGCAAAGGTGTGATTCCGGCCACCCCTGTAAAAATGGACTGTGACAGACTCCTGACACCTTGACCGCCAAGAAGCTGCATCCCAAGCTATGGAGCAGGAGGCAAGTGACTATAGCTGTAGCTACCCCACAGAACTAGACAACACCAGTGTTTGGAGTAATCAAGAACTGCTTTATTAAAGAAACACTCTGAATTTATACAGAAAACAATCAGATAAGAGCTAATCCCATTATCACAGACAATACCCACCCCAGACAGTCTGGTGCCCACATAGGAATACATTCTACATAGGAAGCCATATGTTACAATGATAGTTCTTTTGGGGGTATCCCGAGGGAGTGGCAGCAATCACGGGATGCCATTCGATAGCCCTGGACCCCCAGATGATATTATCCAAAAAACGACATATTCTGTCAATGGGACGGAGTGACAGCTGGTTAAAGGTTCCCCGATGCCATTCGTGCAGTAGTAACCAGGAAACCGTTCCATAGTCGTGGTCACCAAACCCCGGTGAGATGTAATGCTGAAATTCCGAAGTTCCTAAGCAAGCTCCCTCTCATTAACCATGCCCCGCCAAAAGGTGAACATGGTCCAAAAACAGCAACATGGCAGGACTATGGGCCTTCGAAATGACTCCTAGTAAAGTTTGTGGGTCCCACTGAAGGAGTGCCCAGGCTAGATGGAAGTCCAGATGGGCATAAAAGTCAACTAGTGACCAGCTCCTTCTGCAGAACTTGAAAACACAATAAAATACAGATTCTGTGGGCAATGGTTCTTCTGTAGCCCCAAGTCTGTGACGGGGACATTCTTCTTACTTATAACCACCAAAAACATTTTCCCAATAACCCTGGAAAGAATAATATTACAAGGGGTTCCCTGAGACCTGAAAACTATTTTCAAGCTTCCTCTGTAGTAAAAAGGTTCAGAAAGACTACCTTAGACCCACATTTGTTTCCTGATTTGTTGTGTTGTTGGTTTTATTTTATATAATTCATGTTGATGTCTTTTTTTTTTTTTTGCTTCAATGAACAGGCTGCTGTGGCCAGTAAATACCAGACCACATCCTCGCACACTAAGATGGGTACATTTATATTCCAAAAAGTGACAGTTATTTTCGGCTGAACACAATGGGATTTGAAAACTACAGTCACCTGTTTAATTGGAGAAATCTTATTCTTATGTTAAAGCTTTGTGAATTGAGTCAGTTTTAAGTGTGTGGTGATGGGGGTGTTGCAGGGAAATAGAAGAAAGGGCTTGCTCCATTGGCAGTGCCTTAGTCCTAGGAATGCAATGGGGCAGTTTTGGGTGAGATAAGTCATGCTTAATGCCTGCCACTTTGGATAACCTTGTCCTTCTCTTTTCAGGTGCTGTAATATGGATTCCCTCTGTCTGTCACCACCAAGGTGAACTCTGACCCTCTTCGTGTCCTTCTCCTCCTCCGTCCCAGTATGTGGCACCTATCCCAACTTCTTCTTCTGCTCTTCCTCATAAGAGACTGCTTGGCATCAACATGGCAATGCCCAAACAGACCTTTCATGTCTTTAGATCCCAATGTTCGGTATAACCTCTCTAGCTTCACCGCACCAAATGCAATTCAAAATCTGGCCACCAAGGATGGACCTCTACTCTTCATTGCCACCACCAACCACCTCTATGTGCTTGATGCCACCAACCTTCAGGTTGTGCAGGACCTTATTACTGGTCCCACCAACAACTCCACATGTGAACTGTGCTCCAAATGTAAGATGGGCAGTGCCCTCCCAGCCCAGGCCGAAGACACGGACAGCAAAGTCTTGGTGATGGATCCAGAAGCAGACATTTTGTACAGCTGTGGTTCTTCTCTCCACGGAGTTTGTTTCATGCACGAATTTGACAGCATTGGAATCCTTGAATCCTCCTGCTTGTTCCATGCACCCTCTAATTCTCCTTCCTTGTGCCGGGACTGTATCTCCAGCCCTCTTGGCACAGTGGTTACAGCCATTGAACACTTGAGGACTATCAATTTCTATATAGCCTCGTCAGTGGATTCCAGTGTGAAGGGGAACTATGGTACCACATCGGTGTCCATCAGGCGAGTGCTGACCACGCAGGAGGGCTTTGCGGCAGATTTTCACTCTCTGACCGTTCTTCCTACCTACATGGACAAATACCCCATACAGTATGTTTACACTTTCAGTACTCTGAAATATGTCTACTTCTTGACAATACAGCCAGAGAACACACAATCCAGAAACTTCCACAGCAGGCTGGTGCGTCTGAGCGCGACTGAGCAAGACCTGAAAAGGTGAGCACACAGCACCAACTTTGTGGGAAATTATTAAAATCAGGCCTAAGCACCATGTAAAGCCTAGGACTATATTGCCAATGAAATCTTTTTAGTACTGAGAGGTATAACCACCTATTGTTGGTATCCTCATTTGAAATCCGTGCATTGCTAATAAAAAAATGGCCAACAATTAGGTAATTTTCTCAATAGTATACAGATTTCATTTTCGAATGTCTTACACTACTACCATGGAGTTGTTGCAGCTACAGATCTCTCTGCTTATATTCTTGAAAGATTTGTAATTGAATACAGAGTTGCAAATGACCAGAACTGTCGCTGCAGCTTTGAACCGGAGCTGTCGCTGCAGCTTTAAGCAGGAGCTGTCGCTGCAGCTTTAAGCAGGAGCTGTCGCTGCAGCTTTAAGCAGGAGCTGTCGCTGCAGCTTTAAGCAGGAGCTGTCGCTGCCGCTTTAAGCAGGAGCTGTCGCTGCCGCTTTAAGCAGGAGCTGTCGCTGCCGCTTTAAGCAGGAGCTGTCGCTGCCGCTTTAAGCAGGAGCTGTCGCTGCCGCTTTAAGCAGGAGCTGTCGCTGCCGCTTTAAGCAGGAGCTGTCGCTGCCGCTTTAAGCAGGAGCTGTCGCTGCCGCTTTAAGCAGGAGCTGTCGCTGCAGCTTTGAATCGGAGCTGTCGCTTCAGCTTTGAACCGGAGCTGTCGCTGCAGCTTTAAGCAGGAGCTGTCGCTGCAGCTTTGAACCAGAGCTGTCGCTGCAGCTTTAAGCAGGAGCTGTCGCTGCAGCTTTAAGCAGGAGCTGTCGCTGCAGCTTTAAGCAGGAGCTGTCGCTGCAGCTTTGAACCAGAGCTGTCGCTGCAGCTTTAAGCAGGAGCTGTCGCTGCAGCTTTCAACTGGAGTTGCAGCTGTAAGGGAAAGGGAAAAAAACTACCCTTGAAAAGGGGCTTACTGCAAACTGCAAGGGTTAAATGCTTGTTTTTGCCTATGATACCAGAAAAAACACATTTACAGTCCCCAAAGCCTTTTTTTTTTTTTTTCTGCACTCCAGCTGGCGGTTGCAGCTGTGATGCCATCTTGTACAATGCAGTACCATCAGTCCTGCATTGTAAGTGAGGATATCAAGGGCCAGACCACAACCTGGAGTGTTGGGAGACAAAAGGTAAGTGCCAGCTGCCAGAGATTGAGCATTTAATTCTTACAGCTTGGGGGAAGCCTCACTGTGAGGGTAGTTTTATTTTGTATTCCTGAATTTTAGGGTTTTTAGCTTTAAAAAAGAACTGCTGCTGTAGCTTTTAATTGGAGTTTTCACTGTAGCTTTAAAAAAGGATTTGCCACTGTGTCTTCAAAATAGAGTTGGTGGTGTGGCTTTAAAATGGAGTTGCTGCTGTATGCGTAAAAATATGTTGCTGCTGTAGCTTTAAAAAAGAAGTTGCTACTTTAGCTTTAAAAAAGAAGTTGCTGCTGTACCTTTTTTAAATTGGAGTTTTCACTGTAGCTTTAAAAAGGAGTTCTCCGAGCGCCACACACCAGAAAGAGCCTAGGTGTCAGTGAAAGCGGTAAAAGCTCAATTTGCTACACCGGATCCCCACCTCCATGACTAAGCCCTGTGGGCGAGACGAAACGCGTGGGGGTGTGTGGCCTGGTTGAAGCCTGGCTGAATTCGCTTTCACTTCACGTGGGCTCTTTCTGGGCTATCTTCCTGTTTTATATGTGCATTCTGAGCCAGGATAGGCTCTCTCCACACCGACGCCCTTTAAGTGCGAGTCACCGAAGGTTATTGGAATGTGACCTTTGAATGGCATTCAAAGATTTTTGATTTACAAAGGAGTTGCCTCTGTAGCTTTAAATTGGATTGCCACTGTAGCTTCAAAACATAGTTGTTGCTGTGGCTTGAAAAAAAGGAGTTGCTCCGTAGCTTTAAAATTAAGTTTAGCTACGTAGCTACAAATCACTAGTGTGCCATGGTCATCGCCAATTGCCTTGGATGATATTAGTAACTACTGAAGGCGGCAATTCTGTAACGAACTCGCACACATTGAATTGCTTCTTTATCTACATTCCCTGCTTTTTAATTAGAACGAATTGCGCTCCACTCTCCTCTGTGATGTTCTAGGGGATCATCCTATGTAATCCCAGTACTGTCCGTCTCTCTCCGCAGTTACCGGGAGCTGGTGTTGGACTGTCGGATTGAGCTGAAGCGGCGTCGCAGGTCAGAACCCGAAACCTTCAACCTCGTCCAGGCAGCTCATGTTGTCGGTGTGGGGAAGAATCTAAACGCGGAGATGGATCTGAACGCTGGGGATCTGGTTCTGTTTGCCACGTTTGCCCAAAGTGAGCCACAGAGCGCCAAACCTCGCCGCAAGTCCGCCCTCTGTGCCTTTCCACTAAAGCTCATCGACTACTCCATCACCGAGGGGATGAAGAAATGCTGCAGTGTGGAGTACAAAGAGAAACTTCAGAGAGGCCTCAGCTACTACCAGACAGAGTCCTACTGCCCCCAGAATGTAAGAGATTACGCCTACCCAAAAAACACTACCCCAACCCCAGACCTACTGCCCCTAGAATGTAAGAAAGTACCCCGACCCCAGACCTACTGCCCCTAGAATGTAAGAAAGTACCCCGACCCCAGAAACACTACCCCAACCCCAGACCTACTTCCCCCAGAATGTAAGAGATTACCCCGACCCCAGAAACACTACCCCAACCCCAGACTTACTTCCCCCAGAATGTAAGAAATTACTCTGACCCCAGAAACACTACCCCAACCCCAGACCTACTGCCCCCAGAATGTAAGAAAGTACCCCAACCCCAGAAACACTACCCTGACCCTGACCTACTGCCCCCAGAATGTAAAAGTACCTCAATCCCAGAAACACTACCCCAACCCCAGACCTCCTGCTCCTAGAATGTAAGAGATTACCCCGACCCCAGAAACACTACCCCAACCCCAGACCTACTTCCCCCAGAATGTAAGAAATTACTCCGACCCCAGAAACATTGCCCCAACCCCAGACCTACTGCCCCCAGAATGTAAGAAAGTACCCCAACCCCAGAAACACTACCCTGACCTACTGCCCCCAGAATGTAAGAAAGTACCTCGATCCCAGAAACACTACCCCAACCCCAGACCTACTGCTCCTAGAATGTAAGAAATTACCTCGATCCTAGAAACCGTACCCCAACCCCAGACCTACTGCTCCTAGAATGTAAGAAAGTACTCCGACCCCGGAAACACTACCCCAACCCCAGACCTACTGCCCTCAGAATGTAAGAAATTACCTCAACCCTAGAAAGACTACCTCAACTCCAGACCTACTGCTCCTAGAATTATTCGATTACCCCAAACCCAGAAACACTACCCTGACCCCAGACCTACTGCCCCCAGAATGTAAGAAATTACCTCGATCCCAGAAACACTACCCCAACTCCAGACCTACTGCCCCCAGAATGTAAGAAAGTACTCCGATCCCAGAAACACTACCCCAACCCCAGATCTACTTCCCCCAGAATGTAAGAAATTGCCTCAACCCCATAAAGACTACCCCAACTCCAGTCCTACTGCTCTTAGAATGTATTTGATTACCCTAAAACCAGAAACACTACCCCATTCCCAGACCTACTGCCCTCAGAATGTAAGAAATTACCCTGACCCCAGAAAGACTACCCCTACCCCAGACCTACTGCCCTCAGAATGTAAGAAATTACCCTGACCCCAGAGGGTCTACCCCAACCCCAGACCTACTGCTCTTAGAATGTAAGAGATACTCTGACCCCTGAAGGACTACCCTAACTGCAGACTTACTGCCCCCAGAATGTAAGAGATTACCAAAACCCCAGAATCACTACCCCAACAGCAGACCTACTGCCCCCAGAATATAAGATTACTCCAACTCCAGAAAGACTTTCCCAACTGCAGACCTACTGCCCCCAAATTGTAAGTGATTACCCCGACCCCAGAAACACTACCCCAACCCCACACTACTGCCTTCAAAATGTAAGGAACTGCTTTGACATAATGTATACTACCCCAACCCCAGCCCTACTGCCCCTAGAATGTATTAATTACCCTGACTCCAGAAACACTTCCCCCCCAACCCCAGCCCTACTGTCCTCAGAATGTAAGGTATTAACCTGACCCCAGGAACACTTCCCCAGCCCCAGTCCTACTGCTCCCAGAATGTTAGAGATTACCTAAACCCCAAAAACACTACCTCCAAAATGTCAGGAACTGCTTTGACCTCAGAGATAATACCTCAACCCCTGACCTACTTACCTACTGCCCCCAGATTGTAAGTGATTGTCATTATGGTATGACTAAGGCCTCAAGGACAAGACGCGTAAGCCTCTGTATCCTCTATTCACCCCGTAGCAAATAATTATTTTCAAATTTGGATGACTTCATATTTCTGGCTACTCATCTTTTTTTTCAACTTGAGTATAGCAGATTTCTCCGACCATAGAAACGCTACCCAAACCCCACACTTACTGGTCCAAAAATGTAAGGAACCGCTCTGACTTCAGAGATACTACGCCAACACCTTACCTACTGACCCTAGAATGTAAGAGATTATCACAACCCCCAAAACACTTCCCCATCCCAAGACCTACTGCCCCAAGAAGTTAAGGAACTCCTCTGACCTCAGAGATACCACCACAACACCAAACTTACTGCCATCAAGAATGTAAGAAATTTACCCTTACCCCAGAAACACTACCCTAACCAATGACATATTGCCCCCAGGATGCAAGAAACTACCACAACCCCTTAGATATTATAACATCTCCAGACTTACTGCATCTAAAGTGTAAGGAATGAGTCTACTTTCTCCAGAACATGAAGAACGACCCTATCCCAGACCTACAGCCTCCAGGGTGTAAGAGACTAGCCCAACCCTAAACTCAAAACTATTCCCCCTGTAAAGTTAGAAACTGCCCCAATTCTGAGCTACAGGCCCTCAGAATGTAAAGAAGCAATCTCAACCCTAGACCTACTGCCCACAGAATATAAAGAAATGCCTCAACCCCAAGACTAATACCTTAATTCAAGGCCTACTGCCCCCAGAATGGAATGGTCTCCAACCCAAAATTGCTGTCCACAGAATATAAGGAATGATCTCCGTGTCCAAGCTACTACCTAAACCAAGGCTTACTGCCCCCAGAATGTAAGGAATGACTATGACCCCAAATCTACGGCTCCATCTGCTGCCCCAGAATGTAAGGAACTGCCCCAACCACACAGCTACTATCCTGACTCCATATTTACGGATTCCAGAAGGCAAAGATCCCAAGCTTGCTGAAGCAATTCCCTCAACCTCTCGCCCACTGCCCCAGAATTTAGGCAATGACCCAACCTAGGCCTGTTGCTCTAACACTAGGCCTATTGCAATGTAATATCAACCCTGGGTCTACTGTCTTTAGAAAGTAAGATGACTGATCCCTTTGGAGATGGATCTGATATCAGAGTCCCTCCAGGGACTGTATAGGAAGATCAGTATGAATTTTGTCAGGAATGAATAGCTGGAACACTGGCTCTTTGTTATAACATTGTACAATGTGTCTCTATGAGCCCTTTGCTGTCTCCTGGTAGGTAAATGAGTCGGCGCCAGTCACAGATCACAGCTGTTGGCATGTCCCCACATTGGTCACCCCACCACTGATACGTATTGATCTATTTAATGGAAGGATGAATGACACCCTCCTGACATCTCTATACGTCACTGCCCAGGAGCCGCTCACCATTGGGCACCTTGGCACCTCTGATGGGAGGGTGCTGCAAGTAAGTCACATTACATTGATCTCACGTCTGTATTTTATCACTTCTGATTGTACTGACAGGTCCTCTCTACCTCTCTATTAGGTGATTCTTCAGCGCAACAGCAACCCCCTGATCCTGTCCAACTTCTCTCTGAGCACTGAATCTGTGTCTCGGGAGGTGGCCCGCATTGGGGATGATCTGTTCTTTGTCACTGGAAAGCAGGTCAGTGCATGGAGCCAGGAGGGGAGTGATGAGTAGGGTGAGATACTAAAGAGTCCTCGTGTTATCAGCTCACTGATTTCACATCACTGATTACCTGGCATCCCCTGGTAATTGGGGACCCCCATGATGTACCAGTACAGAGGGTGCAACCCCTCCTACAGGTCTCGGGTGTCTTGGTATAGAGATCTCAAGTTGTATATTTCACCTACTGGTGACATCCAGTACTGCAGTATGACCTTACAACAGAAATAGGTTTGTGAAGGCTACTATTCCTCCAGGCAGGGCTTTTTGTATCAGAGAATAGGCGTTGGAACCCCCCGTTCCAAGTCACCCCCCGTTCCAAGTCACCCCTTGTTTTCACCCCCTACCCACCTCCGAGCACCGTCCCTTGGTTCCACCCCCTACCCACCTTCCAATACCACCCATTTTAGGGAATATAGAACCAAGTAGCATTTTGTGGTAATGATAATGGTAGTTTGTTAATGATGACAAGAAAAAACGTAAAATAGATCCCATGCAGACAATAACAATAGATAAAAAACACAACAATAGATCTCTCGACCAACAATAGATCCCCCACAACAGTGGACTGCCTGCAACAAAATAGCACCCTAGCAACAACAGATTCACTGCAAAATCAATAGACCTCCAACAGCTACAACCGATCTCCAAGTAGCCAGCATCAGTAGACCTCTTACTTAACAGGTAGGTCCCTTCCAGCAACAACTGGCCACCAAGCAACATAAGACCCTCCAATAGCAATAATAGACCCCCCCTGCAACAATAGAGCTCCCCAGCAACAATTGATCCCCATGCAAGAATAGATGCCCCCAGCAGCAATGGATTCCCCAGCAGCTAGCATTAATCTATCCTCCAGCACACCCCAGTACCCCTTGCCATTACATACATTCAGTGGTGGAGGTGTCGCAACTGCATCCCAACAGGTTCCTGGTGATAAAAAGCCCTGCGTCCAGGTCATGGTATTAGTTGGTCACCTTCAACTCAACATGTCCCGTAATGTTGACGATGCTTCACTTCTCATCCAAGTGCATTCCTTGGTTCTTATGAGTGTTGGAAACAGGCTGCCAAATACACCACAGGACAGGGCCTAGTGCCATCTTCTAGAAGGCTGTGGTTTGTGGAGACCCCAATCGAATGGAGTTTTTCACCTTTAGGTCACAGTAGATGTCCCAGTTGATTGTTCTTTGTAGAAGATTTGTTTGATTTGGGGCTTGTGCATACAGGAGACTTTTGTATGTGTGAGAACTGCTTTCCTTCCCATACAAGTCAATAGGAATGCCAAAAGCAACTTGGAAGGAGCTCACTTTCAGATGTGAAGGAACTTTGATGGAACTCAGAAGCATCTCCTATCCAAGCTCAATGTATTTAAAGCATTCAACGTCTTTAAAGCCCTTAATTGGATCATTACTCCATGATAAGTCAGATCGGGGTGTCTGTGTCCTGTATAAACATGCACTTTTGGCAATACAAGGCAAGCTTACATGGCTGTGAAGACATAGGATGTTCAGCAGTAGGAAAGTTCATGTCCAGTCTGCCTTTTGATGTTTTGTATGACACTCATGTCTGACCTTCCCTTCAGGTGACAAAGGTCAGCGTCGCAGTGCCAGGATGCCGCCAACTCCTCAGTTGTAGTCGCTGTCTTCGTGCCCCTCGTTTCATGGGCTGTGGCTGGTGTGCCAATGGCTGCTCTAAAGTGTCGGAGTGTCAGGGAAAATGGAATCAGGACTTCTGCTTGCCCATAATTAATGATGTAAGTATCCCTGTGCTGCTTACCCCCCTCCATATACTTCCCCAACAGACCTGCATCCCTGATAGTTATACAACATTATATTTCAGATAGTCAACATTTGTAGCAATGCAGGACATCAATGAAGTTAAGACATATTTGACTGTCTTGAACGTATCGCATTAATTCTCAGTGTACAAATCAAGAGTTAAACCACCCAAAAATGATAATTTGGTTATAGGCAGAAGATAAACCCACAACTGTTGGCTTGGTATATCTCTTGGAGACCCTGGTCTCTGCCTCTCATGCTATTTCTGGTTCTTTAGGGTTAAAGGTCGCCTGCCCACCTCGGGGCTTCCCCACTCCTCTTTTTTTTTTCTTCTCCATGATATATAGTTTTTTCTCTTTGTATTACTCTGTGCTCCTTTGTTTTATGTATTGGCTGACAATTGAGAAAAGCAGCCATGACCCGCTCTCCATATACACACATAGCAATCTGGGTATTGCATTTAGGAAAGTTAACCTGTGGCTTTCTTCAGTTTCATCCTACAACGGCTCCTCTCCGTGGCAGCACCACAATCACCATTTGTGGAAGAGATTTCCAGTCCCATCAGGTGTACAATGAGCCAGCCAACACGCCGGTTACGGTGGAGACGCACAAAGTGATGGTCGGCCAGCGGACCTGTGTTGTCAATCCAGAGCAGAGCGACACCAGAAGGTAATAAAGCAGCAACACTTCTAATCTGTTCCTTTACGCAATCATTTCCTCTGCCTTCCGGTCCACTGTGGCTTCTACTCCTCCTCATATCACCAGGATCCCTCCATTTATTTTTATCATTAAATTATCTACTAGGGTCATTGGTTCGAAATTCGAATCCCAACG
The DNA here is from genome assembly GCF_062004578.1 of Staurois parvus. Classification (NCBI taxonomy): domain Eukaryota; kingdom Metazoa; phylum Chordata; class Amphibia; order Anura; family Ranidae; genus Staurois; species Staurois parvus. The sequence goes on along the minus strand of NW_028318903.1, from coordinate 151,160 downwards.
ATGGCACTGCCTGCATAGAGTTTGCATGCTCTCCCTGTGCTTGGGTGGGTTTTCTCAGGGTGCCAGCGTTTCCTTCCCTACTCAAAAGGCATACATGAAGGTTAACTGGCTGCTGTCTAAATTGGCCGTAGTATGTGTATGTAGGAATGTGAGTTAGGGACCTTAGATTGTACACTCCTTCAGGGAAGGGACTGATATGAATGAACAATATACAGTATCTCCCAGAAGTGAGTCCCCCCCTTCACATTTTTGTAAATATTTGATTCTATCTTTTCATGTGACAACACTGAAGAAATGACACTTTGCTACAATGTGACGTAGTCAGTGTACAGCTTGTATAACATGTAAATTTGCTGTCCCCTCAAAATAACTCAACACCCAGCCACTGATGTCTAAACCGCTGGCAACAAAAGTGAGTCCACCCCTAAGTGAAAATGTCCAAACTGGGCCCAAAGTGTCAATATTTTGTGTGGCCGCCATTATTTTCCAGCACTGCCTTAACCCTCTTGGGCATGGAGTTCACCAGAGATTCACAGGTTTCCACTGGAGTCCTCTTCCACTCCTCCATGACGACATCACGGAGCTGGTGGATGTTAGAGAACTTGCGCTCCTCCACCTTCTGTTTGAGAATGCCCCACAGATGCTCAATAGGGTTTAGGTCTGGAGACATGCTTGGCCAGTCCATCACCTTTTGTATGGAAATCCCATAGAACAGGGGTGCTGTCAATCAACACCCTTGTAGGAGGTGCAGGAGACTGGCTTGATTTTGGGGTCTTTGGTGCAGCCTATGAGTGTCAGTGCATTTCCCACCCTGGAGCTCGTATGTCAGGGTGGCTACACTGGGCACCCAGGGAGACTCTGCTAGGCAGTGTAGCCACCAAAGAGGAAGAATTTAAGTATACTGAAGTTGGATGACCCATTTTCTTGGGATGACCGGCTGAAGCCAAAAAGGGATAGTAAAATAGAACTTAATTTTAGCGCTTCAAAGGTTCATTATATCCTTGAAAACCACCTTAATCACACCTTCCCAATTGACTCGAATAGGAAAATGCCCAAATGGTGAAATATTGCTGAAATGTCTCATTTTCTGCCAAAATTTCACCAAAGCAAAAACTCCCAATTTCACTTATTCCTAGAAGTGACTATTTTTCTTTTTTTTTTTTTTTAAATTGGTTTTAATCATTTTTCTGGAGGTTGAATTGAGTTCTTTGGGTTCATCACTATCAGTTTAAGGCCTCATGCACACTGGATGTTATAAAAACAAATAAATAAATTAAGAAATAGCATTGCACAAGTTTTGTCGTGTTTTTTAGCATTATTGCATTAGTGTTTTTCAGCATTTGCGTTTCTTTAATGTTGTTTTTTTAGCAAAGCTATACTCCATTAAAAGCTTGAGGCTCAAAAAATGGAAGGAGATGACCACTTCTACTATTCCATCTACACCATGGTCAAGAGGTTCATTGAGATCCCACAGTTCAAAGCTGCAACAATGGAGTTCTTCAGGAGATTGAAGATGAAGGCCTGGGTCACACTTGAGGCTCAAAAACACTCAAACGCTGGATAGCTGTGTTTTTCAGGCTTTTTTCAATGTTTGAGCATTTTTACAGCTCAAAAAACTCCTCTTGAAACCCACTATTTCTGGGGGTTTTTTTCCAGCCAGAAAATGCCCCCGCCAAAAAACATAGATTAAAGCCTATGTATGCATGGACACATAGGTTAACATGCTGGGGCGTTTACTGGCTGTAGAAAAAAAAAACGCCAGAAGCCAAAAACAGCCGCTGTCAAAACGCCCCGTGTGCATGAGACCTAATTGGTAAAATAATGTTGTTTTTTTTGCCCGAATATAGAGATTTTCTTTTTCTTGTGTCTACCCAGAAGGTAATGATGGATGGCGGAGAATGAACTGCCTTGTGCCAGGATATGACATGTTTTCTTCTTCTTTTGTTGGCAGGCTGGTATGTACGTTACAAAGAGACGGCCTTCCAGATTCTGCGTCACCTGCAGATGTCATTGTCACCATCAGAGAAAATCTAAAAGATGTTAATTATTACATAGATGGAAGTGCTGCGGCGAGTGGATTCACCTTTGTGGTGAGAATTCGCCCCTAACTGTCAGGGTCACACAGTGCGGAGGGTTCTGGGTCACCTCTGCTCGGGGAGGGGGAAGACAGAACAGGCAATTGTACCCCATTAGATGCAGCTGAGGTTCACGACAGGCAAGCTGGGAAGAGATGCTACACCATAGAGATACTATACAGACACACACTGTATGATGAGTTCTTAATAAATCTTTTGGAGCTTTCACCTGTAATTGAGCATTATTTGGATATGAAAGATCTCTAAACCTATGAAGAAAGATGTAATATATTGCAGTCCTTGAGTATGGTGGCTGCTTTAGTTTTCTCATTTCAGTTTTTTTTTTCCCCCATTTTTTTCACCTTGTGAGTCTGTCAGTAACCCACTTTAGTTGTGGCAAAGGATTAGAACGATCATGTCTTATTACACCAAAACATCAAAAGGGCCCCCTTGTGTCCCCAACTCTCTCCGCATTGATGGAGAAGCCACCTTACTTCCTGCAAGTTTGTTTTTTTAGCTTTTGGATAGAGTATGGAAATGGTTTATAGTTCTGTCTGGGCCTTCTTTACTAAAACTTTTCTTCACTTCCTGTCGCTGTGACACTCGTACAAGAAATATGGAATGTGAGTGTCACTGGACTGAAAGACCGAGAGACCAGAAGTATTGTTGGAGGTTCTGACCCTTCTTCTCTTTACTTCAAATGTGTTTTTTTTTTTTTTTGGAGTCTGTGAAGTTTTCTATATATCCAGGTCATGGCATAGTTAGTATTACTTAGTCTCATTCAACAGGACTTGTTCAGTAATGTTGTAGATGCTTGGTAGCTTATCCAAGTTCTACTGAATGTCAGAAAGATGCCTCAACATTTATATCCACACAAGTAGCACTAACCATTTAAACTAGTCGCCATGGAATGTGCCAAGTTATACAGCATGTTAGTTGCCTTTGTAGGTTCCTGTTTATCCAGGTCATGATATGCTGTAACTAGTAGTATTTATATTAAACTAGATTTGTTTTGTAAAGTTTAAGATGTCCAGTAGATACTCCTCCGGCATTTATATCCACCCTGGTAGAGCTGACACCTTAATCCAATCTCAAGACCAGTGTTCATGAACAACAGGGTTCTCTTTGAAGGTTCCTAAACATCCAGGTCATGATATATTCAGTAGTAGTTGGTCACATTCATCTGGACTTGTTCCGTATGGTTGTAGACATTTGGTAGCTTATCCAAGCTACTTCTTCAGATGTACTGAATGTCAGGAAGAACATTTTAGTCCAGTCACCATAGAATGTTTCAAGGTTGCCTTTTGAAGGTTCCCGTTTATCTGGGTCATGATGTAACTAGTAGTACTTAGTTACATTAAAATAGATTTGTTCTGTAATGTTGAAGATGTTTCATAGCGCCTTCAAGTCAGATAGATACACCAGCATTTATATCCACACAGGTAGCAGTAACACCTTCATTCAGTCACCATGGAATATCTCAAGGCAGATGTTGATTGTTCGAGAACAACAGGGTTGTCTATGAAGGTTCTTATACATCCAGGTCATGGTATATCTAGTAGTTGGTCACATTCAAATGGACTTGTTCTGTAATGTTGGAGATGTTTCATAGCTTCTCCCAGAAACTTCTTCAGTTTTAGCGAGTATCAGGTATATGTTCTTACCAGGGGCGGACTGACCATTTGGAAACTTGGGCACTGCCCGGGGTCAGTAGGGGGCCCCATGAGATGCCCCTGGTACCTTTTTCATAGGCTTTTTTGAGTTTGGGCATGGACACAGGGGCCCCATGATCCCCTATTGCCAGGGGGCCCCATGAGTTGTCAGTCCGCCCCTGGTTCCAACATTTACAGTATATCTGCACAGGTAGCACAGATATCTTCATCCAGTCATCATGGAATAAGTCAAGGCAGATGTTCGTTTTCCAGGAGCAGCAGAGTTGTCCATGAGGAAGGTCATCCAGGTCGTGATATATATAGTATTGGTTGGTCACATTCAACTGAACTTGTTCTGTAAAGTTGAAGATGTTTCTTAACTTCTCCAAGCCACTTCTTCAGTTCCAATGAGTTTTGAGAAAATACCCAAGCATTGATATCCATATAGGTGGCACCAACACTTGAATCCAATTACCAATGAAAAGCAGATGTTCTTGTCTAAGAATTAAATGGGAGGTGTGAAAATTGTCAAACTGCCTAGTTACATTATATAGGCCAAGCTTTCTTACACCTTTAGGAAAGGGACACTTTGGCTTTTGAAGACAATGAGGTGCACATTTTGAAGAGGGAGGACAACTGGTTCTCAATAGGTGCAGGAGACCATCTAAGTCAAACTGGAACAACCATAATTGAACAGGGTTGGAGGCCTTCAACACCACCTGTCTTATAAATATAATGCTGTATTCATTTCCTTACCCTGGTATTTTTAACAATTTACACTTTCAGCCATGTAAATCAATGGATTAACATTTAATGAAGCCATCCTGAAATCAAGAATGGTATTATGTAACCAGAACAGGGTTGTAGGCAGGCGCGGTTAGCTAGTCTGCCACTAAGTGGCCTTGTTCCAGAATAGTGTCTGGTTACAGGAATCAGTGTCATCAGGTGCTAGGCCCCTTTTAGTTAGATCCTCCTGTAGTGATGTAATGAGTGAGTCAGTGCCCAGATATAGGCCAGATGGGGAGGAGCCCTAGTGCAGTTGGGGCATGGGAGAAAACACCCCCCACCAGCATGTGGAGACCCTGACCAAGGCTGGAGGTTAGGGAGAAGTAGATCTGCACCCAGGAGAGCAGGGTGGGTTGCAAAAGGCCTTTCAGGCCAGGCCAAGTTTTCCCTGAGTGAGTCTATTCCTGGCAGAGGTGTACCTATGGAGGAGGTGACTACAGAGATCCCATTTCTGTAAGTACTAATGACCCCGGGTGGAATGAGAGACTGTTAGAGGGGGATAGCTGCTTTCACATATGACTGCTGCAGACTGTCCACTAAATGTGATTGACTATGTACTGTAAAATGACTCCGGAATGTATGTCGATGCAATGTGACTGTTTATGCCATTCCCTAAGCATCAACAGAAAAGTGCAGAAACCCTATTCATATGTGGACGTGACTTTCTTGGGGATATAAAGGTCAAAGGCCGGGAATGTTGTATGGAGGCCTCTGATGCAGAGTGGGGCACAATATGGAGGAGGGTTTAGCCTCAGCAAGAAGTTTAGTGTTCTAGCAAAGATAGGAGCGGGGCAGGGACTTGTGCTTTGGCGCCAACATCCAGCCAATTGCAATGCTCCTCTTACAGGGTGGTTCCACGCTGTCCTTAGACAATAATATTGGCCTTTCCATGGTAACTGGATGAAGGTGTTGGTGCTACCTGTGTGGAAATAAAATTTCGGGGTATGTTCGTCACACTCCTAGAACAGAAGAAGTGTCTTGGAGAAGCTACGAAATGTCGTTAACGTGACAGAATAAGTCCGGTTGAATGTGACCAACTACTACTAGAAAGACAGGGTTGCTCCATCCTGTTCTTGGGCAATTAATATCTCCCGAGTGTGTGGCAATCGGATTAAGGTATATGTGCCTATCTGTGTCCACTCCTTAGAACTGAAGTGGGCTGGGTAAGCTTTGGAAAATCCTTAACATTACAGAACAAGTCCAGTAGAAGGTGACTATCTCTTGGCCTTTTGACATTTCTATGGGTGCCAAAGACAGGAGCCAATGTGGAATTCTTCCCAAGGCTTTAATCATACTAAGGCCAGCCTTGGAAGGAACAATCTGATCTGATCTACTGCACAGAACAAGGCACCAGTACATCTCTCATATCTTGTATTTCTGCAGGAGCCGGTCCTGACCTCTGTCTCTCCATCCTTTGGACCTCTATCTGGTGGATCTCTATTGACACTAAAGGGGAAGGACCTGAGGGCAGGGGAGTCTCAGCACGTGTATATTGGAGATGCGGTGTGCAGCATGTACAATGAGTGAGTAGTGTGATACTGGCTTCATCCTGCTGATGGTGGGACTCATGAGGATGGATGGTTGTGAGTGAGGACTTTTGTAAGGAACATGAATGGTCAGCTTACAATGATGTGAACTTGTTTTTGAATCTAGTATTCCTCTTTCAGGTCTTGTCCCGCTGGTGACTTGTGCTGTCAGTCCCCTCCTGCCTTCTCTGTTGGACCAGTAAATATCACGCTTTGGTTGGACAAAGCTCAGCTCTCTTACACAGAACCATTCATCTACAAACCTGACCCCGTGGTCCATAGTATCCAGCCTAATTGCAGCTTAGTAAGGTGAGTTCGCAGAATTCCAGATATCTCACGATGTCCTGTATGTGTGGACTTACTTTGGAGCTGTGTAAGGGGGATGAAAGTAGTTGTACATACCTACTGCTCACAGATCATAACTTATACCTTGCCTGTCCTATAGAGCAGGGGGTCTCCAAACTTTCTAAACACAGGGCCAGTTTGCTGTCCTTCAGACTTCAGGAGGGCCAGAATGTGGCCAGTGGGAGTAGAAAAGATCCTGAAATTAGTGGGCAAAAACAAAGCCCCATCTTTGGTGTGAATGGGAGCAATAGTGCCGCATTATTGGTGTCAGTGGGAGGAATTGTGGCCCATCATTAATGTCATTGGGCCCCATTGTTGGTGGCATTGGAAGAAATTGTGCCTGTTGATTGCCATCAGTGGGGGGAATTATGCCCCATTGTTGGTATCAGTGGATGAAATAGTGCCCCAAGGGCTGAATAAAGGCAAGCAAAGGGCTGCATCTGGCCCCTAGGCTGCAGATTGGAGACCATTGCACCAAAGGGTCAGTTGTCAAGGGTCCGTCAAGGGACTCAGTGTGTGAGGTCGGGGCAGCAACGTACAGTCTCCCATATTTGTATCCCGCCAGGTTCCTATAAAGCATAACTGAAGGCAAAATCTTTTTTCTTTTAGTTTTTAGGTACATGGAGGAGGGTTGGAACATCTGTCAGATTTTTATTGCTTTAGTATAAGCCCAAATCTGCGCTCAGAGAAAAATAAACACCGATATAAAGCAGCTGGACACTGTACCTTGATACAAGTGTTCAAATAAAGTGCAGCGCTCAAAAAGCAAGACTCATATCCTACAGAAATCATAATAATAATGATAATACGTGAAAAATGATAAATAATCACAAAGTGTTCATAAATAATCGTATAGTGAAAGCAGATTAGATCGGTCCCCACGTGCTGTGACGAGATCAGAAGACTTCCAAAGATAGCCATTGTGACACCATCCACTCCCATGCAAGGCTTACCAGAAGGTTGGTGACCCCTTTCTAAGAAGGTTGGTGACCCCTTTCTAAGAAGGTTGGTGACCCCTTGCTAAGAAGGTTGGTGAACTCTTGCTCCGCCACACACACTACCACGCATGCGCGATTGGCCGGCAGCCATTTTGGATGCTGGAAAGACTTGTTTTAGTGTTTTGTACATGCTAACGTGTGCCTTCTATCATGTGAGTGCAATTTTACTTGAATGCATTTTGGATCTTTGATGGTCTTGCACTATGGAGAATTTGTTCATTACATGCACAATACTATGAGCTCCGGTTTTAATTAATTCATCTTGGAGTGGTTGGAGCCATTATGTCTAGTGAGATTGATTTAGGAGGAACATCTGTTATTACCTTGGGTGGCAAGAGGAGAAGTATGATCGTCCATTTTCCTTGATGTCCTCAACAATATTTTATAGAGCACAGATTGACCACTCTTAGCAAGGGGGACACAAACCTTCTTGGCAAGGGGGACACAAACCTTCTTGGCAAGGGGGACACAAACCTTCTTGGCAAGGGGGACACAAACCTTCTTGGCAAGGGGGACACAAACCTTCTTAGCAAGGGATCACAAACCTTCTTAGCAAGGGGTGACAAAACTTCTTAGCAAGGGGTAACAGACCTTCTTAGCAAGGGGGTCACAAACCTTCTTGGCAAGGGGGGTCACAAACCTTCTTGGCAAGGGGTCACAAACCTTCTTGGCAATGGGGTCACAAAACTTCTTAGCAAGGGGGTCACAAAACTTCTTAGCAAGGGGGTCACAAAACTTCTTGGCAAGGGGTTCACAAACCTTCTTGGCAAGGGGGTCACAAACCTTCTTGGCAAGGGGGTCACAAACCTTCTTGGCAAGGGGGATCACAAAGCTTCTTGGCAAGGGGGTCACAAACCTTCTTGGCAAGGGGCTCACAAACCTTCTGGTGAGCCTTGCATGGGAGTGGATGGTGTCACATTGGCTATCTTTTTAAGACTTCTGATCTCATCACGGCATGTGAGGACCGATCTAATCTGATTTTTATTGCTGTCGGTGTCCCTGCTTAGCAAGTCATCCTCTCTATTTGTTCTGGTGACCAATATCGTCGATGGTGAAAAAGAATCCCAAATTTTGGGTTGTCACCAGTACAGGAATAGAGTGGAAGCTTTGCAATTGGGACTCTAGTTCTGGTGACAACTAGATGTTTCCTCTCACTTCTTGTTGAGGCCATGTGAAAATGAACGGACTTGTCCCCAATAGGACACAAATGGCAAAAGTTATAGCTAAATACGCATGGTGCCACTTGTATGCCGTTGTTTTATGTCATTCCTGTGCCTACGTGTCTTGGCTGTAATTTTTTGTACCCATTCAAATAAATTGACTGTTAAACAAAAAAAAAAAAAAACTACATGGTTGAGCTGTGTTTTTAACTCCCCCGGCTCCCCTTTAAGCTGCAAAGACATCAGAGGGTGGTGAACATATGCCACATCGCGGCATGGCAAGATGATCCCTACTGTCGTGCTGCCCGCTGATCCCAACCTATTCAACTGACTGAGGGTGCCCACAACCATGTGCATGGTTGCGGAGTGCAGTTCTGGGGTTTAGGGGAGTAAAGCAGTCGGTGATTCATCGATTCAACGCCTCCTCAACCTACCGTCAGTAGCCAGTGGAAGGGCTCATTGATGCAGGTGTTGCCTTCTGAAGAGCGATATTAATGAGGATCGCTCTTCAGAGGGCAGCACCTGTGTAAATGAGGCCTTACTCAATCAAGCAGAAGTAAAAGGCAAAACTTCTTTCCTCATTTTTGGATAAACTGATGGCATCCAGATGATGAATATTTTCTATTGTCCGGTCTAGACATAAAAAAAGGGGAAGGTGAGGGGGCTCAACATACGGCATTGTGTCACATGATCTGAGTGGCTCAGTCACGTGATCACATGACGTTGTATCCTTGCTGTGTCACGTTGTTATTGCAGAAAGCTGAACTCTGTGATCCTATGTTACCACTTCCCCTGAGTGATACAATGTTACCCAACTCTGCTCTGTGCTGTCCATGTATGGGGGGAATCAGGAAGTCTCCGTACGACAGAAGTGGGTGGATAGTACCGCCCCCCCCCTCTGTTATATCTCTTGTTACAGTAGTGGAAGGATAAGACTTCTTCTATATACCGACAGCAGGAAGAAAGTCTCTGTATTATGGGAATTCTCTAGATACCCGGTTACCATGGAAACTGGCAGAATTCACAAGCGGTTTGAAACTTTAGAACTATATATGAAGGACGGCTTTTCTCCCAGACCGGCTCGACTGACTTGCAGGGAAAAAAATCTGACAGTTTTATACATGAGCTGCCTATTAACCGTCACCCGATCTCCGTTCCAGGGGGACGTCGCTCACCATTCAGGGGTCCAACCTGGATTCAGTCTCCAAAGTCACCGTCTCCTTTAAAGGCATGAAGAAGGTCAGTATATGGAGCCGACCCGCATATTGTGTTCTGATTGAGTTCTGTGCCAGACCACACATGGACTGTTCCTTAAAGTGTACAAATTACGTCATAAATATCTTTGTCACCAACTTTAATATTGACATGTCGCATAGAGAGAAACCCATCCCAATAAAAGCTGAACTCCGGGCACACAAAAAAAAAAAAAAATTTAAATAAATTCACAATACACAAGGGATATAAATCCGCTTTGTTCACCACTTCCTTTACAAACCCAGATATTACCTTATGAAAATAGCATAGTTGGGCTGTACCTAGCCTGTGCAGAGTAGAGCTGTGGGAGGGGCTCGGCAGGCTCCACCCGCTACAGGCAACTATAGGAGGGGGCGGAGACCAGACCAGTCACCCTGCACAAGGAAAGAGGAGAGCTGTGGGAGAGGCCCAGCAGGCTCCACCTGCTACAGGCAACTATAGGAGGGGGTGGAGACCAGACCAGTCACCCTGCACAAGGAAAGAGAAGAGAGGTGTGGGAGGGGCCCAGCAGGCTCCACCCGCTACAGACTGCCTGCAGGCAACTATAGGAGGGGGCGGAGACCAGACCAGTCACCCTGAACAAGGAAAGAGAGGAGAGCTATGGGAGGAGCCCAGCAGGCTCCACCTGCTACAGGCAACTATGGGGGGGGGGGGGCGGAGACCAGACCAGTCACCCTGCACAAGGAAAGAGAAGAGAGGTGTGGGAGGGGCCCAGCAGGCTACACCCGCTACAGACTGCCTGCAGGCAACTATAGGAGGGGGCGGAGACCAGACCAGTCACCCTGAACAAGGAAAGAGAGGAGAGCTATGGGAGGGGCCCAGCAGGCTCCACCTGCTACAGGCAACTATAGGAGGGGGCGGAGAGCAGACCAGTCACCCTGCACAAGGAAAGAGAGGAGAGCTGTGGGAGGGGCCCACCAGGCTCCACCCACTCCTGTATGCCGCCCATTGAGAGCGCAGTGGGCATGGTGACGTCACTGGCCTCTGCAATTGTGAATAACTTCTAAGACCGTGCACGTTTAGGAGATCCTCGCTGTACCTCCAGGTAAGCCTTCTCATAGGATTACCTGCAGGTACATTTAATTAAATGGGACTTTACTACCACTTTAATTCATTTGCATGCCCCCACCAATCACACCGTCCCCTCTTCATAGCAGAGCCCTACCATTTGGCTCCAGTAGGGAGGCAGAGGGTGGGATGTTGAGGAGGATGTCTGGAGGAGGCGGACTTCCATGCATGCCACTTGCCAAGTATCAGAGTCATGCATTGCCACTGTGCAAGCTGGCCAGCTGCTAATACCATAGCCAAAAGTAACACTATGGGGGTTATGTACTAAAAGTGCAAAATCTGGTGCAGCCGTGCATAGAAACCAATCGACTTCCAGATTTCATTGCCAAAGCTTAATTGAACAACCTGAAGGTAGAAGCTGATTGGCTCCCATGCTCAGCCGCACCAGATTCTGATTGCACCAGATTTAGTAAATCTCCCCCAACGTGTCCTGGCCTAGGGCATCATCGGTTGTTTTTGGTGGTGGTGGCGGCTGTCCTACTCATACCATGGCCACACATGGCGTTGATCCAGAGCAAACGGTGTCCTGTGCTTGCAGCACCCCAGGGGAACCCTACTGGTAGTCCAGGGTTGGGAAGCATTGACCAGCTGCTAGCTGGGGCCTTAGTGTGAGATGGATAATATTTCATATATTCCATTTGTGGACGTGATGTATATAAACCGATCTATTCTGTCTGCAGGTGTGTGACGGACCCATTTCTCCAACCCGCATCCTCTGCTCCACCCCAACCCTGCAATACAATAAGGACACGTACGGGACCCTTGGTGTACAAATGGATGGATTCTCCTACAACCATTCAAGACTGTTCTCCTACTTCAAGGACTACCTCCTCCACCCTTTTGATCATGACGGCCGGCACTTTCAGCTGAAAAGAGGCGAGACGGAGATAAACACCCACGTAAGAACATGAGACGCTAAAACAATGATCACCATGAAAAAACCGCGGCGGGTTTTAGGTGATGATTCTTGCTGTTTAGATTCTGCGACAGAGATGTGCACAATGGGAAAAAAAATTGGTTTGTTTAGTTTCGGATCCGTTTATTAACGTTTTCGTTATATTAGAATGATTCATTTTCAGAATTTGTTTCCTATATTTGGATTCATTTTCTATATTCGTTATTTTCAAATCGATTTGAAATTTAAATTTTGGAAGACGGCTATATTCGTTCTATTATTTCTCTTAGTGGTGCACCAAAAGGAAAATTCCATTGCCAAAACTGAAATTTCAGCAAGGGAAAATGTCAGCAGCACACCGAGGATCACCAATACGGGTCCATAAGTTTTAATGAACAATCACATCAAGGCCACTACTGATACCACTGATAAGGCACTATTCCTCCCACTGACACCAATGATGGGGCACTATTCCTCCCACTGACACCAATGATGGGGCACTATTCCTCCCACTGACACCAATGATGGGGCACTATTCCTCCCACTGACACCAATGATGGGGCACTATTCCTCCCACTGACACCAATGATGGGGCACTATTCCTTCCACTGACACCAATGATGGGGCACTATTCCTCCCACTGATACCACTGATAAGGCACTATTCCTTCCACTGACACCAATGATGGGGCACTATTCCTCCCACTGACACCAATGATGGGACACTATTCCTTCCACTGACACCAATGATGGGACACTATTCCTCCCACTGACACCAATGATGGGGCACTATTCCTCCCACTGACACCAATGATGGGGCACTATTCCTCCCACTGACACCAATGATGGGGCACTATTCCTCCCACTGACACCAATGATGGGGCACTATTCCTGCCACTGACACCAATGATGGGGCACTATTCCTGCCACTGACACCAATGATGGGGCACTATTCCTGCCACTGACACCAATGATGGGGCACTATTCCTCCCACTGACACCAATGATGGGGCACTATTCCCCCCACTGATACCAATGATGGGGCACTATTCCTCCCACTGACACCAATGATGGGGCACTATTCCTCCCACTGATACCAATGATGGGGCACTATTCCTACCACTGATACCAACAATTGGCACTACCCCCCCCCCCCACCACCAATAACCACGATGGCACACTCTTCCTACTCCTAGTAGACCATAGGTGATATGTAATTTTTTTACTTCCACTGATTACACCAAGCCAAAGGCATTGGTTACTCCCACTGATGCTCGGAAATGTTCTGCTCCCACTGTCCACTGGCTGCCCCCCTGGTTCCCCCCCCAAAATCTGAAGGACAGTAAACTAGCCCTTTGTTTTGAAAGTTTGGAGACCCCTTATATAATGTGTGCTGATCACCATGAACACACAATGTGATGTGTTTGGGTTGTAGTGATGATTAGTGTTCTTTTTTTCTGTCCTCATTTTGTTCCTGTTAGCATGAAAACCTCCTTCGGGTGAGCAACTGTCTGAACATCTCCATGACCATTGGTGGACGAGAGTGTTACCCCAAAGTGTTGGACAACGAGATCACCTGTAGGCTTCCCAAAGATGTGGTGATCCCATCAGAGGGCTTGGTGGTCAAGGTACGCCTAAAGAAACTGTAATAGAATGGCTACTGGTGAACGTGCAGTTATTTCAGTCCTACAATGGTGGGAATATCCTGAGCCATGGACAGAGGATTCTCTGAAGGAGCCTTATTGACTCCACCATGGTCATTATTATTATTATTATTATACAGTATTTATAAAGCGCCAATAGTTCGCTCAGCGCTGTACATTACAGAGGGGAACAGAACATGTGACAGAACAATACCAATACAAGAGGGGATCGAGGGCCCTGCTCTTTCGAGCTTACAATCTAGGAGGGAGGGGATGGTGGCACAGGAGGAGATAGCTGTGGGGGATGGAGTGGTAGGAAGAGTGGAGGAGGTCGGCAAGTTAGCAGGGGGCGGGGTAGGCTTCCCTGAAGAGATGGGTTTTCAGGGTGCACCTAAAGGAGAGGAGAGTAGGTGATAATCTGATGGGTTGGGGCAGGGAGTTCCAGAGGATGGGTGACACCCTGGAGAGGTCCTGGAGGCGGGCATGGGAGGAGACCAGGGAACTAGAGAGAAGGAGGTCTTGTGAGGAGCGGAGTGTGCGTGCTGGGCGGTACTTGGATATTAGGTCAGTGATGGTCATAGACACAATTGGTTTTAGGGCCTTTGTTGGGTGGAAGCCAGTAGTCCAACTGACATGTTTTGGGTTGTGGGATGAAAGAGGAATACGCAAATGTAATAAACATGTGTATAGAATGCAGACTCCATGTAGATCGTGTCCCTGGGGTAATGTGTGTTGTGTGGAAAAAAAAAACGATCCAAGAGTTGGGGAAAACAAAAAGTTTTAGAAGCATCTCTGAAACCTTTGGCTGCAGTCCAACACGTTTCTGAGGCTGTAAACCCCTTCATCAGGGTATCAAAACATCACCAATGTAAAAAGTTTCATAGTGATAGGCACTCTTTTCTTTCCATCCTCAGGTGTGTGTGGACAACGTCTGCACCGAGCTGGGTAAAGTCATATATGTCAATCTTCTGGATCCAGTGCTGGGAATAGTCCTGGGAACGGTGGCCGCCTTATTGGTCTGCGCCATATTGGCCTTCCTGATCTGGAAGCAGCAGAAAGTTGGAGAGAAGAAAAGTAAGTAGATGGGGTTGTATGTATCCGCACACACAGCAATGGGAAGATTGTGATTGAACGTTCCTCACCCGTCTTGGCTTTTTATTTTCACAGTTGTAGAGAATATGGAATTATTGGTGAATAACAACAGAGAGACCATCTCCTCCCCCATCCATCCCAGCCACTCAATTCACATCGACTACAGGGAGTCTTGTAAGAGCACAAATTTTATTTTATTCCCATACACTCCTAGCTTCAAAGAGTATTTTACCCACGGCTTTTTTTCAGCGGGAACGCGGGGGGAGGGGAACGCATTTCCGGCACCCCCAGCACTGAATGTATGTAATGGTAAGGGGTGCTGGAGGGTCTTTTGATGCCGGTTGCTGGAGGGGATTTATTGTAGTGTGAGGTCTTTTGTTGCTGCTGAGGGATATATTGTTGCTGGAGGGTATATATTTTTGCATGGGGGATCTATTGTTGCTGGCAGGGGATCTATCGTTGGTGGGGAGGGTCTTATGTTTCTGGGGGGTCATTTGTTGCTGGGAAGGATCTAATGTGGAGGGAGGGATCTATTGCTGGTTGCGGAAGGGTTTATTGATTTTGGATGCTGGGAGACCTGTTGTTGCTGGCAGCAGTTTATTGTTGCTGGGGTGGATCTGTTGTTGCTGGGGTGGATCATAATGGGTACAGGCCCGGGAACTTGGCACATGGATTGCGGGAACCCTTCATAATGGCCACAGAGGGGTGTAAAGATCTGGGAACTCCTCATAATGGGCACAGTAGGTGTACAGACCTGGGAACTCAGCACAGGGATGGTGGGAACCCCTCATAATGGGCACAGTAGGTGTACAGACCTGGGAACTCACCACAGGGATGGTGGGAACCCCTCATAATGGGCACAGCAGGTGTACAGACCAAGGAACCCGGCACAGGGATGGTGGGAACCCTTCATAATGGGCACAGTGGGTGTACAGACCCGGAAACTCAGCACAGGGATGGTGGTAACCCCTCATAATGGGCACAGTAGGTGTACAGACCTGGGAACTCAGCACAGGGATGGTGGGAACCCCTCATAATGGGCACAGTAGGTGTACAGACCTGGGAACTCACCACAGGGATGGTGGGAACCCCTCATAATGGGCACAGCAGGTGTACAGACCAAGGAACCCGGCACAGGGATGGTGGGAACCCTTCATAATGGGCACAGTGGGTGTACAGACCCGGAAACTCAGCACAGGGATGGTGGTAACCCCTCATAATGGGCACAGCAGGTGTACAGACCCGAGTCCGTACACCTGTGCAAGACTGGAGAGGAAGAGCCGGTACATCTGTGCAAGACTAAAGGGGAGGAGCCCGTACACCTGTGCAAGACTGGAGGGGAGGAGCCGGCACACCTGTGCAAGACTGGAGGGGAGGAGCCGGCACACCTGTGCAAGACTGGAGGGGAGGAGCCGGCACACCTGTGCAAGACTGGAGGGGAGGAGCCGGCACACCTGTGCTAGACTGGAGGGGAGGAGCCGGCACACCTGCGCTAGACTGGAGGGGAGGAGCCGGCACACCTGCGCTAGACTGGAGGGGAGGAGCCGGCACACCTGCGCTAGACTGGAGGGGAGGCCAGAGGTCAGCTCTAGAGAAGACCATCAAGAAATTTTAAACATTAGTGAAAGAATCGTAAAGTCTAGAAAGAAATGTTTAATTTGTAGGGATTGATGAGTTTCTTCTCCTGACCGTTCCTCTTTCCTGCTCATGTAGACGTCCCCAGCAGCAGCTCTGGTGGCGGGACCTTCCACGGGGCCCTTTACTCCGCAAACAGTATTGGGGCCAGTTCCATGCCGCTTCTCATCACCAACGTACTGGACAACCTGAGGCCGGAGCTGCTGGATGAGGTGAAGGACGTTCTGATCCCGGAGGGCCGTCTGGTCACGCACCGCGATCGCATCATTGGGAAAGGTGAGCACATCACTGTGTGAGATCGATTTCTGATGAACATCAATCAGGCAGTCTACAACAGAGGACCTCATAGAATGAGACTTCAGTGGGGTGGTCCTTAGAGGGTTGGTCCACCCAGGAGTAATGTTTGGTGATAGGTGAAGCCTTGTGAGTCAGCGTCTGGCTTCTATATGTGTTGAATATTCCCCAGCGATGAGATCTTTCTGCCATAAATCCGGGCTATGTTCCTGTTCACCTGCGTGATTGGGGTGCTCCTGTCCTTTTGTGTGTTCTAGCTTCTCCATGCTACATTGTATAAAATATAGGAAGCATCCCCCTGCGCTCCACAGAACCTTTAACTTAAAGTCAGCTGCGATCACCTTTTCCCTATACCTTAGGATATGTGCAAATACAATTAATATATTTTGTGATGAAGCGCTCAACTTATATAGTGTATACAGACCCTTTTTACATCAATAATATTGTGAAAAATTCAAAATAGGTGCTTAATTCCCTCTTAAATTCTATAAAACTACACAAAATCATTTATATTGTTCTGTCCCCCTTTGTAATGTACAGCGCTGAGTGAACTATTGGCGCTTTATAAATACTGTATAATAATATAATAATAATATAAATAACTGGTGCAAATTCACACTCCTAATTATGCCCCCTAGTGGTCAAAAAACCGTGACAATTCTATTACAAATGATAACACTTTATCTGTGCAAAGTGATAAGTGTATCCAATTACATGAACTAAATCAAATAAACAGTCCAAAGACTTGTGATGCCCCACTGTGCAAATAATAAGTGTTCAATACACAGAGATTACAACTTCACTCCATGCTGCAAACGTGCTCTTCGTGACACTCTGATGCGACTCCCCTGGATTTAGCCAAAATGCCTCCTCACCTTCCGCATTCGACCCTTGCGGGTCACAAAGCCTTAAATAGATAGTATCTCAGCCAGGTTTTCATGCTCCACTGACTCCACCAACTCAATTAAGATCCCCCTCCAAGCAATGAATTCCTCTCAGATCACTTTCTTCACAATATGGACTCATAAGCACAGGACGTATATGTAGAAACAAAGACAAACCTCCATAGTGCAACACTGATTTAATGCACTTAAGATTTCAAAAACAAATGAACACTCACATGTCATCCAACAGAAAGAAGCAGTTCCCCATGTGCTAGGGGTGTACGAAGGTGTACCAAAATGGCGTCCAAACCCGGAACCAGAAGTACGTCACCACTAAATCGGAAATGCGTCGACGCGTTGCGCCACGATCACATGGCTTCTTCAGTGATCTTCGCGATCGTGGCGCAACGCGTCGACGCATTTCCGATTTAGTGGTGACGTACTTCTGGTTCCGGGTTTGGACGCCATTTTGGTACACCTCAGTACACCCATAGCACATGGGGAACTGCTTCTTTCTGTTGGATGACATGTGAGTGTTCATTTGTTTTTGAAATCTTAAGTGCATTAAATCAGTGTTGCACTATGGAGGTTTGTCTTAATAAAATGTCATTGTATTACTTATACATCCCGCTGAATCTTGCTCTTTCTTGCCCTGTGAGGATCGGGGAACAATGCTCTGAGTTATTTGGAAGGAGAAAGCTGCTGTACCCTGGAGTATTTAAATGCTTTTTAAGAGATGAAAGAAGGTAATAGTTTTTATTCCTACCAGAGTGGTGGCACTTATTTTGGATTGCGGATTATACATACTCACAAGTTGAGCACTTGCTGTGTATTTTATTCAAGTGTTGGCACTTTTTATACAAGTTTGGTTATTGTGTAGTGGATTCACCTCACGAGTGGGTTGTGTAGGTGGATTCACCCTAATTTTATTTACATAATTTCACACATTAGATTCACTAAAAGTAGAAATTTAAAAATAATTATTTTTTTTTTCTCTCTCTCTCACGAGTGAATTTTTGCATGGTATCATAGTATTTGATTGTTGGTAAAAGTTAATGCACTATATCTAGTTTATTTTATTTGAGGTTCCTGGATTTGAAGTGAGGAATGGGATAATGCCTAACGTTTGAAGAGTTTATGAGAGTGTGGACTTGTGGTGGACTTTTGTTATTTGCATCGTGGACTTTGTGTTGTGGATATTTTGAATATACTGGGGAAATGTGGGGTAGGATTTGAGTTTTGGGGGAAGGATTGAAGAAAAGGTTTATGTAACCCCTCATAATGGGCACAGTGGGAGTGCAGACCCCGGAACTCGGCACAGGGATGGTGGGAACCCCTCATAATGGGCACAGTGGGAGTACAGACCCCGGAACTCAGCACAGGGATGGTGGGAACCCCTCATAATGGGCACAGAGGATGTACATACCCGGGAGCTCAGCACAGGGATGGTGGGAACTCCTCATAACGGGCACAGCAGGGGTACAGACCCGGGAACTCAGCACAGGGATGATGGGAACCCCTCATAATGGGCACAGCAGGGGTACAGACCCGGGAACAAAGCACAGGGATGGCGGGAAGGTCAAGGATTTTGGTATTTGTACTTTTGATCTCCTGATTTGGCTTTATGTTCTCTTTCCTTGTAGGACATTTTGGCAGTGTGTACCATGGGACGTACAGAGAAGAGGATGGCCGGGAGGTGCACTGCGCCGTCAAGTCTCTCAACAGTGAGCATATATATGGGGTTCTGTGCGGTCGCCATGTTCTGGGGTCATCAGGGGCCCCATCTGACAGTGGGAGTCCTGCAACTGGGGCATCCTGGGACACTTAACCCATTTGCAGATTTGGATGGAGATGCTGTTATTAGACATGTGCGGTTCGGTTTGTTCGGAATCGAAATTCGGAAGAAATGGTCGTTATTCGGATGTATCCACATTTCCGAATTACAATAGTATCAAATTTAAACGAATCCAAAGTTACTGAATTAAATTTTGTTCTAAAATTCTAATCGAATTCGAAAAACAAAATTGAATTTGAAGGAAATCCACAATATTAAGCAATAGGTTTATATTTTGAATTTGTTTTCAAAGACTGTGCCTAATAGTGTTAGAATATAGCGATCTTCCGAAATTTGACGTTCGAAAAGAATAGAATAAAAATAGAATATAAAAGAATACAGAAGAATAAAACAGAATAGAAAATAAAATAATAGAATAGAAAATAAAGGCATCGCATAGAAATTAATGGATTAGAAAGAAATAGATTAGAATACAATAGAATAAAATACAATATAGCCATCTTCCAAATTTCGAATTTCAAAAAGAATAGAATAAAATTGAGTAAAACAGAATAGAAAATAAGAGAATAGAAAGGAATAGAGTGAAACAGAACATAATAGAAAATAAAAAAATAGAATAGAAAATAAAGGAATAGAAAGAAATGAATAGAACAGCAAATTAAAATAGAAAAGAATAGAATATAAAAGAATACAGAAGAATAAAATAATAGAATAGAAAATAAAGGCATCGCATAGAAAATAATGAATTAGAAATAAATAGATTAGAATACAATATAATAGAATAAAATACAATATAACCATCTTCTAAATTTCGAATTTCAAAAAGAATAGAATAAAATCAAAAAGAATTGAGTAAAACAGAATAGAAAATAAAAGAATAGAAAGGAATAGAGTGAAACAGAATAGAAAATAAAAGAATAGAAAGGAATAGAGTGAAACAGAACATAACAGAAAATAAAAAAATAGAATAGAAAATAAAGGAATAAAAAGAAATGAATAGAAAATTAAAATAGAAAAGAATAGAATAGAAAAAAAAAATAGCATAGAGTAAAATAAAATATGTCTCTTGGGAAAAATGGCAAAACTTTACAGCAAATGTGAGAAAGTGAAATGTAGAATGACATAGAATGGGTAGAGGGGTAGGATACGCTTGCTTTGGATAAAAAAAAAAAAAAAAGTAGTGAAAAATGCAGAGTGGGGGGTTTTGGGGGGGGGGGGAAGGGGGTAATGTTTTAAGAGGGGAAAAATAAAGTAATAAGAAATAAGTATATATTTATTATGAAAGAGATGAAAGTGTTTTGTTATTACTATGAAAAATCAATAAATATTTCAATTAAAAAAAAAAATTAAATATGACTTCCAAAATTTGGATTTTGAAAATAATAGAACCAGCTATTCTTCACAATGAATTTGTATCAATTCAATATTTTCAATTTGGATTCGATTTGAATACAGTATATCAAATCCATTGGAAAAAAGCAAATAAACTAAACAAAACAAATTTTGTTACAAATGCAACGAAGCAAAATTAGTAACAACAAATCGCTCGGAAACTGAACACATTTTTTCGTTCTGCACGTCTAGCTAGACTCTGATAGATGTTAGGCTGCAGATTGGGTCCACCTGGAATTACAGCCGGAGGGCCAGCCAATGGGGAGGGAGCGGTTCCTTGTAGGCTATATGTACCTCTGAACTTGCCAAATAAAAATCAGAAGGAATTAAAGAGCGAGAAATCGATGAAGGGACTCAATGGTGGGTCCAGGGAAGCCTATAGACCTACAGTGATAACTATAGAAGGCAGGGACTGTTCGAAATATCAAGGATTTGCATCATTTATGGGACATTTTGACTGATTTTCCGATGATGTCTGATTGTCGTGTTTCATCTTAGGGATAACGGATGTGGAGGAGGTGGAGGAGTTCCTTAGAGAAGGGATCCTGATGAAGAGCTTCCATCACCCGCATGTCTTGTCTCTCATTGGGATTTTCTTGCCACGGGATGGTCTTCCTCTGGTGGTCCTCCCGTACATGTCACATGGGGACCTGAGACACTTCATCCGCAGTGAGGACAGAGTAAGTCCGCAGTCCATTCCACTTGTTAGATTTCACTCGAAGGATCTAAACGTGGTTCTGATTTGTGTACCTTTGGGGCCCCCATCTGCCAGGACTACCATGGCTGCTTCACAGAAAAAGTCCATGGATAGAATTCCTCCATCATTCTGCAAATTCTCCGATACCTTGAAAGGACACACCTAAGCTTCCATCCTTGCAGATCCCTGGTTTGCAACTTGCGGACCTAGGGGCACATGTGGCCCTTTGGCACTCATTGTGTGGCCCTCAAGGCCTCTGCACTCACAATAGTCTAACAGTATCTGATTTCTTTCTGTAATTTCCATCCCCTTTCTTTTTAAATACTTTTATAATGGATCCTGTTGTGATATTAATTGAATGTGAAACAAGTGTAGCGCCCTCCTAAGTAGCTAGGGGGTGCTCTAGTTCAAATAGTTAGTGAAGAGGGCTGAGTAGCAGCCTGGGTGTAATGGCTAGCAGAGTCAAAATTGGGTAAGAGTTGAGAGATTCTGCAGACCAGCCTTCTGGAATTTCCCCTTGCTCTAGAGCTTTGGAGAAAGATCTAGAAGCAGTGGGCGGATCTGAGGAGTGGCTGGTCTGTACTTTTAGAGAATGCTAGCCAATCCCCAACAAGAGGCTTGGAAAGGGGCTGGGACAACCTTTCAGGGTAACCGAGCCTGCTCAGCTGCAGGAGAGTGGGGAGGAGAGTGGAAGATGGAGAAGTGAAGCTGGAGTGCAGGAATTTGGGAGGGAGCCCAGGCTTGAAGGGGCTCACCTCCAGGCATGATGCTGGAAAGGAGGAAAGCTTGGAACTTCGCTGTCCCCCTGAGAGAGGACCACCTGACAGGGAAGGAGCAGCCCAGCTTAAATGTCTGAAAGTAGCCACCGACCTACCGGCAACACAGGAGAGGGGCCAAGTGAGTGGACCTACACCCCGTGGGCCAGTAAGAGGAAAGAGGCACTCTGGTGGGAAACTGGATTAGCATTTTACCCGGGACTGTTCATATTGCAGAGGCAGGCACTGGATCCCCTGCCCAGGGAAACACTGGAAACATATGGATGAGGAGAGGATTCATCTAGGGGTTCGGGGTGGTACTACAGGAGATGCTGGCTAGCCCTCCAAGAAATACTGTGAGCTGTTAGAGAGACCTGTACATAGTTCAGGAAGATTGTCCTCCATTCCTTTTCCTTGGGCATCCCATACACCCCTCACCCCATCCAAGTTCAATTCCCCTAATAAAACTTCAAAACAAAGCCCAAGGCTGATTACTGCCTCCTGAACGTGAAGTCTGTTCGGAAATGTGTGTTGCCTGGCTGTGCAGAACCATAGGTGGGACCCGAAATATTCAGCATCTCCTAAGGGGGTAGTGCTACACAAGAAATCTGTAGGGAGCACAAATGAGGAAGCATTGACTGTAACAGCAGTGATCCCTAACAGTCTCATGGAACGTGTCTTCAGTCTGTGACTGTCTGCAGTAGTATGTCCTCAGCCTCCAACAACTTCTATAGTTTGTCTGCAGTTTCTGACCATGTCTTGTATTATGTCTGCAGTCTCTGACCATCTCCTGTAGTATGTCCTCAGCCTCCAACAACTTCTATAGTTTGTCTGCAGTCTCTGACCATCTCCTGTAGTATCTCTGACCATCTCATGTATCATGTTTGCGGTCTCTGACCATCTCATGTACCATGTCTGCAGTCTCTGACTGTCTCCTGTAGCATGTCTGCGGTCTCTGACCGTCTCCCGTAGCATGTCTGCAGTCTCTGACCGTCTCCCGTAGCATGTCCGCAGCCTCTGACCGTCTCCCGTAGCATGTCCGCAGCCTCTGACCGTCTCCCGTAGCATGTCCGCAGCCTCTGACCGTCTCCCGTAGCATGTCCGCAGCCTCTGACCGTCTCCCGTAGCATGTCCGCAGCCTCTGACCGTCTCCCGTAGCATGTCCGCAGCCTCTGACCGTCTCCCGTAGCATGTCCGCAGCCTCTGACCGTCTCCCGTAGCATGTCCGCAGCCTCTGACCGTCTCCCGTAGCATGTCCGCAGCCTCTGACCGTCTCCCGTAGCATGTCCGCAGCCTCTGACCGTCTCCCGTAGCATGTCCGCAGCCTCTGACCGTCTCCTGTAGCATGTCCGCAGCCTCTGACCGTCTCCCGTAGCATGTCCGCAGCCTCTGACCGTCTCCCGTAGCATGTCCGCAGCCTCTGACCGTCTCCCGTAATATGTCTGCAGTCTCTGACCGTCTCCTGCTACATATCTGACACTCTGTCCCTGTCTCTAGATTGTGATCCCGTGTTGTCACCCTGCCATGCGGGCTTCCAATGAAGACTATGAAGTCTATCAATGTTTTCATCAGATTCACACAGCATTCACCCCAGATTCATTCATTTTTCAACTAAAATCTTATGTGGAAAAATTGATAAATAGACCCTTATTAATGTCTGTTTCAGCACTCATCACACAGACATGGTTCATTGTTGTCACCATCAGGAAACCCGCCTTGAGAAATGCCATGCAGCCATTGCTGGAGGGCTTGTAGACATGAAGTGGCAGTTGTTTTTGATGCGCACAGAGAGAACTAGAGTTCGGGTTTACATCTAAAGGAAATCTTTGCTTTGATACAATGTTTGCTGAGACTTTATTAGCAGATGAGTACAAGTATACTGTATATTAATAATCTGATTCTCCGAACACACAGAACCCCACGGTGAAGGATCTGGTTGGGTTCGGTCTGCAAGTTTCCCGGGGAATGGAATATTTGGCCCAGGAGAAGTTTGTTCACCGAGATCTGGCGGCACGGAACTGCATGTGAGTGATTGTGGGGCCCATGGCCGACCTCTGAGTTTCAGCTAGTAATAGGAATTGTCTTCTAGTCACAGGAGAAAAAAATGCTGCAGTTGGTGATTAAGAGTTTCACCAGTTAGTAGTGGAAACACACCAGCAAAAATACAGTCCTGATAATTGTAAATTAGGGCAAGAGAGAGGCAGGGAGGCGGAGGCTCTGGAGAAGTCCTGAAGGGGAATTTGGGAGGAGGCAATGAGGGAGCTGGAGAGCAGGAGGTCTTGGGAGGAGGTGGAGAGGACAGTTTCGGCGATATATGGAGATAAGGTTGGTAATGTAGCTGGGGGTAGAGTTGTGGATTGCTTTGTAGGTTGTTGTTGTTAGTATTTTTAATTTTATTCATTGGGTGATCAGAAGCCAGTGGAGGGATTGTCAGAGAGGGGTGGAGGACATCGAGGTGGAAGACCAGTGGAGGGATTTGCAGAGAAGGGTGGAGGACAATGAACAGAGGCCAGTGGAGCGATTGGCAGAGAGTGGTGGAGTACGTTGAGGGTAGAGGCCAGTGGAGAGATTGGCAGAGAAGGGTGAAGGACACTGAATGGAGTCCAGTGGAAGGATTGGCAGAGAGTGGTGGAGGACACCAAGGTGGGAGGCCAGTGGAGAGATTGGCAGAGAGGGGTGGAGGACAATGAGCAGAGGCCAGTGGAGTGATTGGCAGAGAGTGGTGGAATACACTGAGGGTAAAGGCAATGGGAGAGATTGGTAGAGAGAGGTGAAGGACAATGAATGGAGTCCAGTGGAAGAATTGGCTGAGAGGGATGAAGGACACTGAATGGAGTCCAGTGGAATAATTGGCTGAGAGGGATGAAGGACACTGAATGGAGTCCAGTGGAATAATTGGCTGAGAGCGATGATGGACACTGAATGGAGTCCAGTGGAAGAATTGGCTGAGAGGGATGAAGGACACAGAGAGGAGAGGCCAGTGGACGTATTGGCAGAGAGGGGTGGAGGACACTAAGTGGTTGGTAAGGTGGGTGAGCCTGGCAAGAGCATTCATGATGGACTGATGGGAAAGCATGTTTAGAGGTAGACCAACAAGGAGGGAGCTGCCATAGTTGAGGCGAGAGATAACAAGGGAGTGAATTAGTGTCTTGATGGGGCCATTGGTTGGGAAGGGTTGAATTTGTGAAAAGTTATTGAGGTGAAGATTTGGATAGTAACTGGATGTGGAGCTGAAAGGAGAGTTCTGAGTCCAGGATGACACCTATTTTCCTGGTATGAGTGGAGGGACTGATAGTTGTGTTATTGATCTTGATGGAAAGGTCAGGGGGCATGGCAGACGTGCGGGAGAATCGGGTTACGTCATTATTTCAGTTCACAGACCGCATGTGGGTTTTGGGTGTCCCTTCATAATATCTCTTGTTGTGATTTTTCAGGCTGGATGACTTGTATCGGGTGAAGGTGGCAGATTTTGGTCTGGCTCGGGATGTCTTCGACAAGGAATACTACAGCGTGCGCCGTCATAAGAACGCTCGTCTGCCGGTGAAGTGGATGGCGATGGAGAGTTTACAGACACAGAAATTCACCACCAAGAGTGACGTGGTGAGAGGACCAGTCAATATAGATATTTGTTATGAAGCATATTGATCTTTTTATATGAAATAATAATTATATTTCCTTCTTGCAGTGGTCATTCGGGGTGCTGCTGTGGGAGCTGATGACTCGGGGAGCCCCACCATATCCAGACGTAGACCCCTATGACATCACCCGGTACCTGTTCAGGGGGAGACGCCTCCCGCAGCCAGAGTTCTGCCCTGACCCATTGTGAGTACCTCTACTCTGCCACGTCTCTGCCCATGACCACACCTGGAGGAAGGGGTTTTTAGGCCACTTTAGAAAATTATCGCCACTTTCTGGCATTTATTTTTCATTTTAGGAAGACCTAATTGGCCATAAATTTGTTATCTTTCAGAATGACATCCTGGGGGATCTGCTGGGTTTTAACACACTCTACTGCCTTTCCTGCACCCAGACACTCGCATACCCTCTAGTAGCAACAATCAGAGAGATGTCAAGACTTCCAGTTGTCTTTTGCAAAAATGTTGGTTTAACTGTCTAGGGAGAGAGGGTTGAGGGTGCAGGATACCCAAAAAAATAGCAGCAAAAAATCCCTTCGCTGAGTAGTATCTTCTGGTATCTTTTGACCTCTGCCACAAGCTAATGTAGAACTCTGTAGGCCCTGATGGGTGACGGCCTTTATATATCTTTGACCTCTGCCTTCAAACCTCTAAGTCTACATGGGCAACTGTCGATCAGAACTTTTCTTCAGCTCTCTAGTCCAAGTGAAGGCCAAGCAGGTCAGATACTAGATCTCTCTAAAGTTACACCCTCCCCTGGCAGCAAGCCTTGGAGGCTAGGACCTCTGTTCTCACATCCCGGAGGCAACAACTGGATCCTGCTAAACACACATTCTCACGAGGCAGGCAAGGACCCTTCTAGAAGGTCCCTCGTGCTCCCTATGCTGTCCAAAGGGGAGAACAAGGGGGCACAGCAAGCTTCTCCCTCTCTCCTAGCCTTTCTCCTTCCTTCTACATCCTTAGAAAAAAATGCAAGGACCCTTCTCCAGCTCCTCCCCTGAAGGGGAGAGCATGACCACCTTCAGCAGACCTTCTCTCTCTAATTGTCTCCTGGCTAAGATGAGCCCTAGCTCCACCCACCTTATATAAGGTGACTCTTAAGGCACTCAACCAGTAGGATGGGCAACCCTAAGTGAACCTCTATCTCCCTCCACCTGCCTACAAGCAGACAGACACAAACAATGTCCTTGGGTTTCAGAAACACATCTGTCCTCCTCCAAGTCCCTGTTTGATCCTCTATACTCCTCTGTGTCTCTGTTTGATCCTCTATCCTCCTCTGTGTCCCTGTTTGATCCTCTATCCTCCTCTGTGTCTCTGTTTGATCCTTTATCCTCCTCTGTGTCCCTGTTTGATACTTTTTCCTCCTCTGTGGCCCTGTTTGATCCTCTATCCTCCTCTGTGGCCCTGTTTGATCCTCTGTCCTCCTCTGTGTCCCTGTTTGATCCTCTATCCTCCTCTGTGGCCCTGTTTGATCCTCTGTCATTTTCTGTGTCTCTGTTTGATCCTCTATCCATCCTCTGTGTCCCTGTTTGATCCTCTATCCTCCTCTGTGTCTCTGTTTGATCCTCTATCCTCCTCTGTGTCCCTGTTTGATCCTCTATCCTCCTCTGTGGCTCTCTTTGATCCTCTATTCTCCTCTGTGGCTCTCTTTGATCCTCTATTCTCCTCTGTGGCTCTCTTTGATCTTCTATCCTCCTCCGTGGCTCTCTTTGATCCTCTATCCTCCTCTGTGGCTCTCTTTGATCCTCTATCCTCCTCTGTGGCTCTCTTTGATCCTCTATCCTCCTCTGTGGCTCTCTTTGATCCTCTATCCTCCTCTGTGGCTCTCTTTGATCCTCTATCCTCCTCTGTGGCTCTCTTTGATCCTCTATCCTCCTCTGTGGCTCTCTTTGATCCTCTATCCTCCTCTGTGGCTCTCTTTGATCCTCTATCCTCCTCTGTGGCTCTTTGATCGTCTATCCTCCTCTGTGTCCCCGTTTGATCCTTTATCCTCCTCTGTGTCCCCGTTTGATCCTCTATCCTCCTCTGTGTCCCCGTTTGATCCTCTATCCTCCTCAGTGTCTGTTTGATCCTCTATCCTCCTCAGTGTCTGTTTGATCCTCTATCCTTCTGTGTCCCCGCAGATACACCCTCATGTTGCAGTGTTGGAGCCCGCACCCAGACGAGCGACCCACCTTCACCCAACTGGTCAGCGAGATGGAGACCATTTCCAACTACCTGATGGGGGATCACTACATCAATCTGAATGTGACCTACATCAATCTGGACCGGGACCAGCCTTTCCTGCCAGCACCCCCCGCATCGGAGGATGAGCTGGAGGAAGAGTCCTCCCAGGAAGAAGAGGAGTTCGATGATGGCATACACTGAGTGCTGATATGAGCCGTCCTCCTCCAGCTCTGAGGAGACCCTCAAACAACTGGAACTGAAAGATTGTCAGTCCCCGGACCCCTGGAATGTGCCGTTTTGCACAGTGTGAAGACACAATCAATAGGACCAAAACAGAGCAGACCATGCGGGTTCAGTACAGGAGTGCACAAGTACCGAGGATGAACTGCAGGGGCAGGAGGACCAGATGAGCTCATATCAGCGACCAATGAAAGGACAATTGTGGGACTGTATTTATTCATATTCTTGGTGGAGCAGCACATGGCTGGAGACACCATCCGCTTTATTGTCCGATATGTCTGTTTCTTCTTCTGTTGGGTAAAATCACCCGCCAATGTCATCTATCTCCCCTGAGGACCTCAGGATTTCCCTGCAGCAGTTTCTCTCTGCCCCTCCCACAATGGGGAGATTTCCTGCAGTAGTTTGTGTCTCCGCCCCTCCCACATTGAGGAGATTTCCTGCAGTAGTTTGTGTCTCTGCCCCTCCTACAATGGCGAGGTTTCCCCCAGTAGTCTGTGTCTCTGCCCCTCCCATAATGGGGAGACTTCCTGCATTAGATTGTGTCTCTGCCCCTCCCACAATGGGGAGATTTCCCCCAGTTTGTCTCTCTGCCCCTCCCACAATGAGGATATTTCCTGCAGTAGTTTGTCTTGTCCAATTAATTTTTTACATGATGGACAGAAAAACACCCAGATTTTCTCAAAGCTGATTTAGTGCTATGCTGTGAGTAGCCTGTGTTGTAAATGGAGCCAAACAGCAGGAGATCGAATGACACAACTGAAAGGTCAGAGGTGACATACAACCCCCCCACCAGAAAAATTACCATTTTTTGTTATTTTAAGGTGATTTACTGCTATGCTGTGAATAGCCTGAACTTTTTAAAGACCTGAAAAACATGAAATCCTATTACAGAGCTGAACGATCAGCGTTGTCACCCTCCCCCAGCGGAGACCATCTTTTTTTTTTTTAATCTTCACCGTTGACCACAGGCTCCCAAACAGCAGGTTGTGGCGGCCTCTCGTTCTGGGGGCGATATCTGACCCGGCGGGGGGGGTTGCGCTTCCTGTTGCAGTGAACCCAGTGACACATTTTAGGGGAAATTTAAAAAAAAATGACGGCAATTTGCAACAAATCTTTTTATTGATCATACAGCACTGCGATCTGATCTAAAGAAGGTTGTAGGCAGATTGTGCCGGCAGATTGGAGAATGTATGTGGTGCGCGGTGGAGGAGTCGCTTGTCTTTCGGGTTATCCCGGCTCTGTACCTGCGCTTTGCTCCCTATACCCCCCCTCCCCCGAGCCCTCTGTGATGGCGGAGCGGGGCAATACTTGAAGTGTACATGGCTGTGTATTGTCTGTATATATCGGATCCACCGACCGGACCAATATTTTTGTAATATTACAGAATTATTTCTAGGAAAGGATTGTAAATATAAAAAATAGTTTTCTGTATCTCTTGGTCTGTTTTATAACAATTTTCATGTTTCTATTTCATGGCAGATTTTCCTTACCCCTGCGCTGCGTACGCCGTGTCCAATGCGCGCTCCCGACCCCTGCACTGGGTACCCCGCGTCCAATGCGCGCTCCCGACCCCTGCACTGGGTACCCCGCGTCCAATGCGCGCTCCCGACCCCTGCACTGGGTACCCCGCGTCCAATGGGCGCTCCCGACCCCTGCGCTGCGTACGCCGCGTCCAATGGGCGCTCCCGACCCCTGCGCTGCGTACGTCGCGTCCAATGCGCGCTCCCGACCCCTGCGCTGCGTACGCTGCGTCCAATGCGCGCTCCCGACCCCTGCGCTGCGTACGCCGCGTCCAATACACACACCTGATGTCTGCACTGTGTACACTGTTATATACTTCTGACTCCTGTACTGTATACACTACATTATATATTGCACACTCCTGACCCCTGCACTGTATACAGTGCTATTCATTACACACTCCCTGCTTTGTATACACTGTTTTACAATACATATTACTGACTCCTGAACTGTGTAATATATACTCATGACCCCTGCACTGCACACACTACCTTATTCATTGCCTTCTCCTGACCTTTGCACCTTATACAGTGTTGTACATTACATACTCCTGATTTTCGCAATGTATACACTTTCATACATTACATACTCCTGACCCCTGCACTGTATATGCTATTTTAGACATTCTATGCTCCTGAAAACTGCACTGTGTATGCCACATACTACTGAGTCTTGCACTGTATAATCTATGGCATACATTATTATACAGTACTCCTGACCTTTGCGCTTTATATGTTATGCCATACAATACATACTCTTGACTTCTGTACTGTGTAAGGTAAGCCATACTTTCATACTCCTGACCTCTGCACTCTAAACGTTGTTCATTACACACTCCTGACCTCTGCACTATTTATGCTATGCCATACAATACATACTCTTGACTTCTGCACTGTATACAGTAAACCATACTTTCATACTCCCCCTGCACTATATACGATGTGATATACACTACCTTCTCCTGACCCCTGCACTGTATACGATGGTATGGTCTCTCCCAATCCTCGGCTCGCACTTCTCATGACGCAGATCAGCCGCCATCGCCGTCTTCTCTACATTCCTCTCCATGGAGCGACGAGGAGGAAAGAGAACCTTTCACTGTGTACCTGCTGGAGGCGCAGTTCACACGGGCGGGAACGCATTACGCTCCATAGAACGCATGTGCTGCTGTGCGATGTGTAGGAGGCGTGGCCAAGCAGTGATACAATCGATCCCATTGGTTACTTTGTTTTTCTTTTTTATAAACTGAAAAGTCACAAAAAATAACTGTATTGTACTTCACACCTGAACAGTCCTATGCAGGAGCATTGTCCTCGTGTGCTGAGACCGCACGGATCAGGGCAGGTTTAATGCACATGGTCTCAATGATGGCCCCCTCTCCCCCCCATGGTGACAACGAGGGTTCCTGCCCCCCCATGGTGTCAACGAGGGTTCCTGCCCCCCCATGGTGTCAATGAGGGTTCCCATCCCACCTGGTGTCGAGGGTCTCTGCCCCCCCAAGGGTCCCTGCCCACCCATGGTGTCGAGGGTCCCTGCCCCCCCAAGGGTCCCTGCCCACCCATGGTGTCGAGGGTCCTGGCCCCCCCAAGGTGTCAATGACAGTCCCTGTCCCTCCATGGTGGCAACGAGTGTCCCAGCCTCCTCATGGTGTCAGTGAGGGTCCCCGCCCCACCTGGTGTCAATAAGGGACCCTGCCCTCCCCATGGTGTCAATGAGGGTCCCTGCTCCTCCATGGTGTCATTGGGGGTCCCCGCCCCACCTGGTATCAATGAGGGTCCCCGCCCTCCCCATGGTGTCAATGAGGGTCCCCGCCCTCCCCATGGTGTCAATGAGGGTCCCCCCCTTTTTAAAAAAAAAAACCTTAAGTATAAATGTAATAAATCTATTGATTGGTCAGCAATGGCGCTTAGCCCCTCCCCCTCACTTTGCTGCCTAATGCTTTATATGTAAGCGATTCTATTCGAGTCTCTAACTTGTATCTGCAGGAAGGAAGCCGATTCTTCAACGTGCCAGGAACAGCAAGGCCTGCGGATGGCGCTCTATAGAGTATACTGTTCACAGAGCGCCATCTGATGGAAGCAAAGTGTCACTGCAGTAGAAGCAATCTGTCCACAGACCACCACCTGCTGACCGTTCAGTAGTACTGCAGCAGCCATATAGTGTTTTTAGAGCACCACCTGCTGACCATTCCCTGGTACTGCAGCAGCCATTTACTGATAATAGAGCACCACCTGCTGACCATTCAGTGGTACTGCAGCAGCCATATGTTTATAGAGCTTCACCTGCTGACCGTTTCCTGGTATTGCAGCAGCCATATACTGATAATAGAGCACCACCTGCTGACCATTCAGTGGTACTGCAGCAGACATATAATGTTTATAGAGCACCACCTGCTGACCGTTCTGTGGTACTGCAGTAGGCATATGTTTATAGAGCACCACCTGCTGACCGTTCTGTGGTACTGCAGCAGCAGCCATATAGTGTTTCAAGAGCACCACCTACTGACCGTTCCCTGGAACTGCACCAGCCATATACTGATAATAGAGCACCACCTGCTGACCATTCAGTGGTACTGCAGCAGACATATACTGTTTATAGAGCACCACCTGCTCCACCGTTCAGTGGTAAAAAAAAAAAAAAAAAGAATGAATGGAACACAAACCCATATTGCACGTTTTGCTGTGAGATTTCAGATCCAGTCCACTTTGTGTGAATGGGGCCTTGTGTTTTAGTGCGTTTCTAATGCATTGCAATAAAATGTAATTCAACACAAGGTGCGTTTTCCATGCAGTTTCTTCCAGCAGTGACATCATGGGAAATATGTGATTTGAAAAGCGCAATAATTGAAAAAAAAAATTGCATTTTCTGTTCGTTTTCCACCGATGCAGCAAGTGGATTTTAAAAAACAAAAAAACCCCACACACCCAGGGCTGGGTTTACATCTCTGGAGCCTATAGGCAGAGAATTTTGAAAAAAAAAAAAAAATAGAACAGCAATAATCCAAACACTCACTGCTAAGTCTAAATTCTTTCTGTAAAATTCTCCCGGAACAAAAATGGAAAAATTCCCCCTCCTCACGATCCAAAGCCCCCTCCCAGCACAAATCTTTGCCCCCCACCTTCCAGTTCACATCCAGCTCCAATTCCCCCCAAATCCCCTTCCCAGCACAAATCACCTCAAATCCATCCTCTTAGCACAACCTCTCCAAATGACCCCTCCCAGCACAAATCCCTGCCCCTGCGGAGCGTTACCATAGACCTGAATGGGAGGCGTTGAAAGGCTTCAACCTCCTTCAGACTCGACATGAGGCTTCAATTTTGAAGCAACGCGATTCAACGCTTCATGATTTGATCATGTGAACAGCGCTGTGTGCTGCCCATAGTTCTTTCTGGCATAACAACCCCCCCCACCTTAGTAGTCTTCTGCACCCCTTAAGTACACCCCAGAACAGTGTCCCCCACCCCCCTCCCCGCAATGCATTGTCCCCCCCCCCCAGGCACTCCTCAGCACAGTTTCCCCAACCTCCTCCCACAGACTGCACTCCTAATTGGAAACCCTCTAGCACAGCACCCCCTCCCTTCCAGTCACCCCCTCCCCCCCCATGGCACAGACAAATGAGGCCTGGATGGTTTTCGGATAAAAAGAGAAAGTGTTTCCGGGGTGAACAAATTACACAGCGCTTTACATAATGTACATCCACATCAGTCCGCCAAGGAGCTTACAATCTAATGCCCCCCCCCCCACCATCTCACATCCATACTGGGGCCATTTTAGACCTAAGGAACCCGGAGGAAACCCAGAAAAGTAAGGGGTGGAGGCTAATGGGTTGTATCACCCACTTGATTTCTTATACAGATTAGGGACTCAAATGGCAAGACTCCCCCCTCCATAGTTCCTATCCCAGTCCCCGCCCACCTTGGGGTGTTC
Source organism: Staurois parvus (assembly GCF_062004578.1). NCBI lineage: Eukaryota > Metazoa > Chordata > Amphibia > Anura > Ranidae > Staurois > Staurois parvus. The sequence goes on along the minus strand of NW_028318903.1, from coordinate 117,727 downwards.
CCAGACCACCGGCTGCGTTCTCTGTAATATCTAACAAAACGCCCCTCAAATGCCTGCTTTCAATGCCAGTGTGAACGAGGCCTAAAAATGCAGTTGAGCTTTTAGCAGGTCAGGTAGCACTTTTATGGACTTTGAATCTCTGTTACTAAGTGTACAGTCGGTGGCGCTGTAGGGACAGTTTGAGGCTGCTGCAGTGCTGCACTGTGTCCAGCAGATGGCATTGCATGAACAGTATAGAGCTGCTGTAGTGCTATTGAGCTTCCAGCAGATGGCGTGCTGGTATAAGGCAGCTGCAGTGCAACAAAGCGTCCAGCAGATGGTGCTCTATGGACATATTCAGGTGCTAAATGCTCAGTTTGCGCAGCGATTTCAGTTTTGGGTGGAGAGTTAAGCGATCTGACCGGTTTATACAGATCTGTATCTGAGTTCTTAGCCCCGCGTTTGACCATCACAGGGAATCACATTCTGATCGCTTGACTTTTCTTAGATATTATGGAGAACGCAGCCGGTGGTCTGAGAACACCCCAAGGTTGGCAGGGACTGGGGTAGGAACTATGGCGGGGGGGTCTTGCCATTGGAGTCCCTAATCTGTATAAGAAGTTAAGTGGGTGATACAACCCATTAGCCTCCACCCCTTACTTTTCTGGGTTTCCTCCGGGTTCGTCGGGTCTAAATGGGCCAAGTATGGATGTGAGATGGGGGGGAGGGGGGATCATTAGATTGTAAGCTCCTTGGCGGACTGATGTGGATGTACACTATGTAAGGCGCTGTGTAATTTGTTCACCCCGGGAACACTTTCCCTTTTTATCCCAAAACCATCCAGGCCTCATCTGTCTGTGCCATGTGGGGGGGATGCCTGGAAGGGAGGGGGCGCTGTGCTAGAGGGTTTCCAATTGGGGGTGCAGTTTGTGGGAGGGGGTTGAGGGGGAGCTGTGCTGGGGAGTGCCTAGGGGGGAGGGACAGCACATTGCGAGGAGTGGGGTGGGGGAAACTGTTCTGGGGTGTACTAAGGGGGTGCAGAAGACTATTAAGGTGGGGGGGTTATTATGCCAGAGAGTACTGGGGGGGGCACAGGTTTTTGGAGGGCTAAGAGGGGGCTGTACTGGGGAGGGACAGGTGTGTTGAGTGGGGAGGGGTCGGGGACATTGTTCTGGGGTGTATTAAGGACGCACATACAATTACTAAGTGGGGGGTGCGATGCCAGAGATTACTAAGGGGAGGGGGCACTGGTTTGTGGAGGTCTAAGAGGGGGCAGTGTGCCAGGGAGTTCTAAGGGGGGGCTGAGCTGGGGCGTACTAAGGGGGGAAGAGCTGGGGAGTACTAAGGGGGGGCTGAGCTGGGGAGTATTGAGGTGGGATATGGGTCTGGGGGTACTAAGGGGGGCAGTTTGCTGGGCAGTAGTAAGGAGGGGGTGCTGTGCTGGGGATTACGGGGGGAGGGGGAAAGGGGGTGCTACACCATGTAGTACTAAGAAGAAGGGGGGGGGCTGTGTTTGGAAATATTATGGTGGGGGGCATGATCTGGAAAGTAGTAAGGAAGGGGTTGTGCTGAGGATCACTCAGGGCGGCACTACCAAGTGGGGGGCAATATGTCAGGGAGTACTAAGGGGGGAGGGGGCCCTGACTTGGAAGTACTATGTAGCCATGTAGGGGAGTATTAAGGGGGTTGTTCCCGGAGATACTATGGGGGACACTGTCCTAAGAAGTACTCAAGGGGGGCAATAGTCTGAAGAGTGCTAATGGGGGGCTATGCTAGCGTGTACTAGAATACTAAATGGGGGCACTGGTTTGGGGAGGTGTAAGGTGGGCTGGGCAATACTGGGGGGATTATTGCAGTGTTGGGGGGGGACTAAGGTGGGCTGTGTTTGGTAGTACTGGGGGGATTATTGCAGTTTTTTTTGGGGGGTACTAAGGGGGTCTGTGCTGAGGAGTTTTAAGACAGATTATGGGTCTGGGGAGTACTAAAGAAGGGAAAGGGGGGGGGGGGGTGAGAGGGCGTGGTGCTGGGGAGTATTAGGACAGAACATGGGTCCAGGGAGTACTAAGGGGGGGGGGGTCTATGGCGAGGGGACCAAGGGATGGGGGTTTGTGTGCAGAGGAGGACTGGGTGCTCAGCGGTGTTTGCAGTACATGGGGGGGGGGGGAGGTTGGGGCGATTTTGAATCTGTATAATATTACACAACGGAGGATTAATCTGAATATTTGTGTCAAGTGCATGTTACAGGATTTATAGGAAATGTGTCTAATCCCGGAGCAGCAGAAGAGACCCCCCCCTCCCCCCCTCCCCCAGGGAAAATACTTATTACTGGAAGAAACAAATCTATCCGGACAAAATAATTCTCCAATCTATGATCTGCACCGGATCCGTCCGTCTGATATTCTGTCTGTCTGTCCAACATCTATCTACACTATATTGCCCCAAGTATTAGTTGGCCGCCCTTTCCACACACATGACCTTTAATGGCCCCCCAGTCTTAGTCTGTAGGGTTCAATATTGGCCCCGCCCTTTCCACACACATGACCTTTAATGGCCCCCAGTCTTAGTCTGTAGGGTTCAATATTGAGTTGGCCCCGCCCTTTCCACACACATGACCTTTAATGGCCCCCCCAGTCTTAGTCCGTAGGGTTCAATATTGAGTTGGCCCCGCCCTTTGCAGCTATAGCAGCTTCAACTCTTCTGGGAAGGCCGTCCACAAGGTTTAGGAGGGTGTCTATGGGAAGGTTGGACCATTCTTCTAGAAGCACATTTGTCAGGTCAGGCACTGATGTCGGGGGAGGAGGCCTGGATCACAGTCTCCGCTCTAATTCATCCCAAAGGTGTTCTATGGGGTTGAGGTCAGGACTCTGTGCAGGACAGTCAAGTTCCTCCACCCCAAACTGGCTCCTCCATGTCTTTATGGACCTTGCTTTGTGCACTGGTGGGCAGTCATGATGGAACAGGAAGGGGCCATCCCCAAACTCTTCCCACAAAGTTGGGGGCATGAAATTGTCCAAAATGTCACCTTAAGAGTTCCCTTCACTGGAACTAGGGGGCCAAGCCCAACCCCTGAATAACAACCCCACACCATAATCCCCCCTCCACCAAACTTTACACTTGGCATAATGCAGTCAGGCAAGTATCGTTCTCCTGGCAACCACCAAACCCAGACATGTCCATCGGATTGCCAGACAGAAAAGCATGATTGGTCACTCCAAAGAACACGCCTCCCATGCTCTAGAGTCCAGTGGCGGCATGCTTTACACCACGGCATCCGATGCTTTGCATTGCAATTGGTGATGGAAGGCTTGGATGCAGCTGCTCGGCCATGGAAACCCATTCCATGAAGTTCTCTACGCACTGTTGTTGGGCTCATCTGAAGGCCACACCAAGTTTGGAGGTCTTTAGCTATTGACTCTGCAGACAGTTGGCGACTTCTGCGCACTGTGCGCTTCAGCATGCGCTGACCCCGCCCTGTCATGTGACGTGGCCTACCACTTGGTGGCTGAGTGGCTGTTGTTCCCAGTTGCTTCCACTTTGTTATAATCCCACTAACAGTTGGCCGGGGAATATTTAGTAGCCAGGAAATGTCACGGATGGACTTATTGCACAGGTGACCACCTATCACGGGACCACGCTTGGAGTCACTGAGCTCCTGAGAGCGACCCATTCTTTCACCAATGTTTGTAGAAGCAGTCTGCATGCCTAGGGGCTTGATTGTATACCCCTGTCCATGGAGGGGATTGGAACACCTGAATCACATGATATGGAGGGGATTGGAACACCTGAATCACATGATATGGAGGGCCGGCCCAATACTTTTGGCCATATAGTGTATCTACCTATCTATCTGATATTCTCTCTATCATCTATCTGCCTATCTATGATCGGTCTGTCTGTCTGTCTTTCTATCTCATGTAGACAGGATGTGGAAGCAAAGAGGCCTCAGGAGATCAGCAGCGCTGAGTTGTAACAAAGTATGAAAAAAGATGAAAATGAGGATTTTATATGACAATAGTTTATGACAGACAGATCACAGAGAAGATAAAACATTCATCTCCTAGAAATCGGTATTTTCGGTTCGGTTGCGCCCGGTCCCCGGCGTCCTCATTATGAGAAGTCGGGATGGGGTTCCCGGGGTGATGTCAGGTGGACGATCGTCTTTGTGCTCCATAGGAGTTGTGTCGTACAATGTCCTCTGTGTGTTCCTCGGCTTCCCGCTGTCTGTTGACTTTCATCTTTGTTCCATCTGTAGAATTCACCGATTTTTTGCCGGAGTCTCCTGTGGATTCGCCCAGCAGGCGGAGGCCTCTGACACTCACAATCATTTGATTCGGGGACACGGGGGTCAGTGGCTCTCATGGGGAAAATGACCGCCTCGTGCTGTGCTGGTTGTTAGCTTGGAATTGCTCGTCGTTCCCGGGCCGCGATCTGTGAGCCGACGCAATAAACGGCGCACATTACACGGGTCACCTCCACGCATCTCCCCCCCCTTCCGCTCCTGCTACCTGAGAACTTTCCGTCTACTTTTATCTCGCTGAAATCCTTTCAGTTTGTTGGTAAAAAGATGGCGAGCGTTTTCCTCCGGGAGTGGAGAGCGAAGATCTGACTGGCGGAAATTGCAATGTCAGATTTTCTACTTGGCGTGACAACAAAACCGTGGCCTGTGGGGACGCCGCGAGGGCCGCGGGCTAAATTTACAACACCGGCTCCCTCCGGTACCCGGGAACTAGTCCAGGATAAATACGCACTGCTGGTGTCATTTACTAATGGGGAAATATTTAGCAATAAACACAAACGCATGGAGGCAGCTGCAGTGCGAGGAGTTTATGGGACGCCGAGCGCCAAATGTACTTAGCAGAGGAAACGCATCTAAGTTTTACAATTGTTTCTTTATTAACCTTTTGCAGACTGCTTACTGCATGTATGAGGTGTCAGGAAAAGTGGGCTGTCATGCCCAGCCATTGAGGCAGGGGGTAGAGCTGATCCATCCTGGCCGGGCCTAGGCCCAGGCTTCCAAAAGTAAAGGACTCCTAAATACCTTTGGGCATATGCACAGTAATCCCATGGGCTCCAAGCAATTAAATAACAATTTCCTGGACCCCATCACCTCAAGGGCCAGAGACAGAGAGGGGACTGTTTCCTTATTTTTGGGATCAGGTGGAAGAATCCAGATACTTCAAGATTGGGCTCCTCCTCTTTATCAATCTGCCGGGGCAGATCAGAACTCTAATTTAATTGACAGGAGTCTGAAAATGAGCAAATACTCCTCTCTCTGTCCTCGGGCCCTGCTGCTGTACTGATGGGGCCTGGGGAACTTTTATTCTTATGCTGGAAGCCACAGCCTGTGGAATTATTTAGGTATTTAAAGAGTCCTCTCTTTACCCCAGGGCCCCCTGCTGAACTGAAGGGGCTCAGGCCTGGTACAGAAGGGACAGCTCTGCCACCCACAACCTCTGCCAGCCCCTGCCTCGGTCCCTGCTGCTGAACAGATGGGGCCTGGGGAATTTTTATTAATTTGTTGGAAGCTACAGCCCATGGAATTATTTAAGTATTTAAAGAGTCCTCTCTTTACCCCAGGGCCCCCTGCTGAACTGAAGGGGCCCCGGCTTGGTACAGAAGGGACAGCTCTATCCTGGTTGATAGTAGTGATTTAGTCACATTGATGTAAATTGAAGGGTCACACCACTGCTACAAGGTCCAAATATGACTTTATTTCAATAAAAGTCATGCAGACAATGCAAAAAGTAGCCAATGTGTTTGGGGGTCCAAAAACCACCCCTTCATCAGGGCCTGGGATTGAAAAACCATGTGAATAGTCTAGAATTGAGCAGGACCCTTAGTGATATTTCTTCCCTTTGGGACTTGGAAAGATGGTGCCATATATTAGAGTTCCTGGCTCACTGTGTCCTGGGTAAGCTTCAGTATGATAGATTTCGGTAAAAACAACCAAGATCAGAAGCTGGTATTGGAAAACAGGTGATTATGGCACCAAGATGATGTTATGGCACCAAGATGATGTTATGGCAACGACATGATGTTGGCACCCAACATTGTTTTTGTTCTCTGCCTGTCCTCCTGGTTGATAGTCGTATTCAGTCACATTATGACATTGATGTAAATTGAAGGGTCACAACATTGCTACAAGGTCCAGATATGACTTTATTTCAATAAATGTCATGCAGACAATGCAAAGAATAGCCAACACTTTTTCGGGGGTCCAAAAACCACCCCATCATCAGGGCCTGGGATTGAAAACCATGTAAATGGACTAGAAGTGAACAGGTCCCTTAGTGACATTTCTTCCCATTGAGACTTGGAAGATCACGGCATATGTTGGAGCTCCTGGTAAGCTTCAGTATGATAGATTTCGGTAATAACAACCAAGGTGATTATGGCACTAAGATGATGTTATGGCCCCGGGGTGATGTTATGGCACCGGGATGATGTTATGGCCCCGGGGTGATGTTATGGCCCCGGGGTGATGTTATGGCACCGGGATGATGTTATGGCCCCGGGGTGATGTTATGGCACCGAGGTGATGTTATGGCCCCGGGATGATGTTATGGCACCGGGGTGATGTTATGGCCCCGGGGTGATGTTATGGCACCGGGGTGATGTTATGGCCCCGGGGTGATGTTATGGCCCCGGGGTGATGTTATGGCACCGAGGTGATGTTATGGCCCCGGGGTGATGTTATGGCACCGGGATGATGTTATGGCACCGGGGTGATGTTATGGCCCCGGGGTGATGTTATGGCACCGAGGTGATGTTATGGCCCCGGGGTGATGTTATGGCACCGGGATGATGTTATGGCCCCGGGATGATGTTATGGCATCGGGATGATGTTATGGCCCCGGGATGATGTTATGGCATCGGGATGATGTTATGGCCCCGGGATGATGTTATGGCACCTGGATGATGTTATGGCCCCGGGACGATGTTATGGCCCCGGGACGATCTTATGGCACCGGGACGATGTTATGGCTCCGGGACGATGTTATGGCACCGGGACGATGTTATGGCACCGGGACGATGTTATGGCTCCGGGACGATGTTGTGGCTCCGGGACGATGTTGTGGCACCGGGACGATGTTGTGGCACCGGGACGATGTTGTGGCCCCGGGACGATGTTGTGGCACCGGGACGATGTTGTGGCACCGGGATGATGTTGTGGCACCGGGATGATGTTATGGCATCGGGATGATGTTATGGCCCCGGGATGATATGGCCCCGGGATAATGTTGACACCCAACATTGTTTGTGTTCTCTGCCCATCCTCCTGGTTGATAGTCGTGATTCAGTCACATTGATGTGAATTGAAGGGTCACACCACTGCTACAAAGTCCAAATATGACTTTATTTCAATAAAAATCATGGAGACAGTGCAAAGAGTAGCCAATGTGTTTTGGGGGTCCAGAAACCACCCCTTCATCAGGGCTTAAAAACAACGTAAATGGATTAGAAGGAGGTCCAAAAATGAGGGCCCAAAAACTGTTCCTTTCACCAGGACTTGGGATTAAAAACGATGTGAAGGAACTAGAGGTGACAGGACCTTTGCTGGTATTTCTTCCAGTTGGGACGTGGGAAGATGGTGGCATATGTTGAGCTCTTGGCTCACCGTGTTCCGGGTCACCTTCAGTGTGAGAGCTTTCTTTATTAATGGCCAAGGTCAGAAGCCGGTATTGGAAAGCAGTTAATTACGGCCTCAGGATGATGTTGGCACCCAATGATATCACCTGACTCGGCGCCCGCCGTTTGACATTGGCGCGTCCTTGTTGGCCATTGGGATAACGATGATATCTGTATCTTCCATCCTGTTGTTTTTATGTGAATAGGAATAAAATTCACACTCACACAACAGAAAATAACGCAGCCAAAAAATCGGTATCTGGCCAAACCCTCGTTCGTGTCCGGACCGGCGCCATCTGTGAGCATGCGTTCGGCCAGGACTGGTGATGGGACGCCGCGGCTGTGTTATTGGGGTGTGGAGAGACCTGGGACCATGCCCTGGCTATAACCGCTCGCTTATTTCCCGTCCCACAGCAACAAAATGAAGACGCATCCCAGAAATGAGCTCGCCACGAAACGAACACTTATTACCGCTTTCCTTGCGGCGAATAAATTGCATTGCGGAGAGGAGACACGTGAACGCAGAAGTCATGAACATTCTTTCTGGGAGCTCACATCTACACACTCATCACAAGACGGAATAAATAATTAAAGCCGCGGTTCTGTTCAGCCATTATTAGCTGACAGATGCACCTTTGGCAGGAGCCGCGTTCGCTAATTACTGCGCAGTTTCATGGACTCTTGGAAGAGTTGACGGAGTTCTGCCGAGCTGTGACGTTCACATTCATCCTGTTCCAGAGAATACACAAGCCGGAAATAATCCCAAACATTCGCTAGGCTTCCTAATTGTTAAAGCTGAACTCCAGGCAAAAAAAAAAAAAGAATAATTTCAATATATTCCTCAACAGCCACAAAGGATATAAATCCACTTTGTGGGAATCAAATGCCTTGGAAAACCCAGATATTACATTGTAATTAGAAGCAAAATGTCTCGCTCTTAATACCTGCATGGAAGAAAAATATATTTGAAATATATTTTAAAAATATTCTTCACAAATATATTGACATTTATTTGAAATGCTACAATTTTGGCCATATTCAATATATATATATATATATATATATATATATATGTGTGTGTGTGTGTATATATATATGTGTGTGTGTGTATATATATATATGTGTGTGTGTGTATATATATATATATATATATATGTGTGTGTATACAGTTGCAAGAAAAAGTATGTGAACCCCTTGGGATTACGTGGAGTTTTGCATGAATTGGGCATAAAATGTGCTCTGAACGTCATCTAAGTCACAACAATAGAAGAACACAGTCTGCTGAACATAATACTACACAAACATTAGATGTTGCCATGGTTTAATTGCACATAACATGTAAACATTCACAGTGCAGGGAGGAAAAAGTATGTGAGGCCCTAGCTTAATGACTTCTCCCAGAGCTAATTGGAGCCAGGAGTGAGCCAACCTTGACTCCAATCAGTGTGATGATATTGGATGTGTTGCTGACAGCTGTCCTGCCCTTAAAAATCACACACCTGTTTTGGGTTTACTGGTTTCAAAAAGCACTGTCTGATGTGAACCATGCCTCGCAGAAAAGAGCTCCCAGAAGACCTACGATCAAGAATTGTTGACTTGCATGAAGCTGGAAAGGGTTACAAAAGTATCTCCAAAAGCCTTGATGTTCTTGTGTCCACGGTAAGACAGACTGTCTACAAATGGAGAAAGTTTAGCACTGTTGCTACTCTCCCTAGGCGTGGTCGTCCTGTAAAAATGACTGAAAGAGCACAGCGCAGAATGCTGCATGAGGTAAAGAAGAATCCCAGAGTGTCAGCTAAAGACCTACAGAAATCTCTGGCACATGCTAACATTTTTGTTGACACATCTACAATAAGGAAAACATTAAACAAGAATGGAGTACATGGGAGGACACCACGGAGGAAGCCATTGCTGTCCAAAAAGAAGATTGCAGCACGTTTGAAGTTTGCAAAAGAGCACCTGGATGTTCCACAGCACTACTGGCAAAATATACTGTGGACAGATGAAACCAAGATTGAGTTGTTTGGGAAGAACACACAACACTATGTGTGGAGAAAAAAAGCCCCAGCACACCAACATCAAAACCTCATCCCCACTGTGAAACATGGCGGAGGGAGCATCATGGTTTGGGGCTGCTTTGCTGCCTCAGGGCCGGGACGGATTGTTGTCATTGATGGGAAAATGAATTCCAGAGTTTATCAAGACATTTTGCAGGAAAACGTACGACCATCTGTCCGCCAACTGAAGCTCCGCAGAGGATGGGTGATGCAACAGGACAATGACCCAAAGCATACAAGTCATTCAACAAAACAATGGCTGCAACAGCACAGAATACGCCTTCTGGAGTGGCCCAGTCAGAGTCCTGACCTCAACCAGATTGAAATGCTGTGGCATGACCTTAAGAGAGCGATTCACACCAGACATCCCAAGAATATTGCTACACTGAAACAGTTTTGTGAAGAGGAGTGGTCCAAAATGACTCCAGATCGTTGTGCAGGTCTGATCTGCAACTACAGGAAACGTTTGGTTGAGGTTATTGCTGCCAAAGGAGGGTCAACCAGTTATTAAGTCCAAAGGTTCACATACCTTTTCCTCCCTGCACTGTGAATGTTTACATGTTATGTGCAATTAAACCATGGCAACATCTAATGTTTGTGTAGTATTATGTTCAGCAGACTGTGTTCTTCTATTGTTGTGACTTAGATGACGTTCAGAGCACATTTTATGCCCAATTCATGCAAAACTCCACGTAATCCCAAGGGGTTCACATACTTTTTCTTGCAACTGTATATATATGTGTGTGTGTGTATATATATGTATATATATATATATATATATATATATAAAAGCGTTTTTATTATGAAATATATGTAAAATATTTTTAAAAAATACATTTCAAATACACTGTATGTCTTTCAGAATACAAATCTACATTTTTGGAATGCATTTACAAAACAAATCTGAAGAATATATTTTAATATATATTTTTTCATATATTTGTAAATCCATTCCAAAATGGAAAATGTTGTATGTATTCTATTTTTATCAACAGATAATTAATATATGTATTTAGTCATATTCATTTTTATCCGATTTAAATGATATGATCTATTATTAATATCCATTGTACGATTTTATCTTTACTTTAGTACTAATATATTTACATTTCCCTTGTGGATCTTCGATTCGTAATTAATTCTATTAGACCCATGGCAAAACTAATCGTATTTTCCATTTACATGTAATATCGTTTCATTTTATTAAAAAAAAGATAAAAAATCTAACACCTTTCGGTTGAGGTATATCCTTTTTATTAACAGATCTCACCTACATCATATGTTTCCTGTCAGCATAAAAGCTTTTGGATTATTAATGATTAATGTTTCATTGTTTAAAAGTGCTGCTTGCTGTTCTTCATGGTATGTATCAGGGGCGGACTGACAACTCATGGGGCCCCCGGGCAATAGGGGATCATGGGGCCCCTGTGTCCTTGCCCAAACTCACAAAAGCCTATAAAAAGGTACCAGGGGCATCTCATGGGGCCCCCTACTGACCCCAGTGCCCGAGTTTCCAAATGGTCAGTCTGCCCCTGGTATGTATTGAGATCCACGGGAAGATGGCGACCGTGCTTCCCGCGCCTGCGCATTCCACGTGGATCTCTGGCAAGATGGCGCCCGCTAATTTGCGCATGCATTCTGCGGTCATATAAGGGAGATCATTGATGTCCGGCTGCTATAGCAACACCCCTTTTGACAACATACGTTTGTAAGAAACGCGTTAAAGAGGAGCCCCGCACGCCGTGACGTATTTGATTCCAGCTGGTCAGTGCATCCAGCAGCTCTTAGCTGCATGTCGATTTTCTACTGAGGATTTACTTTTACTTTTATATGTGTGTTGATTGGATCATTTTAACAAACCATTCATAAAGAATACTACACTATGGGTACCATCCTATTTTGCTCTGTACCGAGCATTTAACTCCCCAGGTGACCATCCCAGAGCCCAATGGAGAGAGACCTACACCAGACCCCACCGCAGCTTACCTTTAAGGGGACCTCTGATTGACATCCTATCGCTCAGATCCATAGAGGAGGTTTACACATACCAGGCTGCATCCTACTTCACCACAAGATGGGACCTCTGGCTGTTTGATTAATTGCGCATATTTAATGCGCCTCTGGTGAGTGTGCATTTCTACCATTACTCTGCACATCACTGGATTACCTGCTTCTATTGGGAGAATAAGAGTCACCTTTCTGAATCTTTTAGCTGCACTTGCACCAAACTTTTGATTTATCAATATAATATCAATTTTATGTTATGATTTCATATATGAGCACCTTGTGCAGTTCTATGGGATACTAATAGTCATTTATTTGCTATATTTATCTGCATTTCTTCATTGGACACCAATTTAGTATCCTAAGTATTAGCATTTCTGTGCAGTTTTATGCGTTTATACTGGTGACTATTGTGACATTTAATTTTACGTGTTTTTGGCATTTCTATTATTTTTAGCGCTGCACTATATTTTTACATTTCCATTTTAGAAGGTTTGTGGTTTCCTTCTAGTGTATCGGCTGCTATTTATAAGCGCTCGCTGAGTCCCATTTTTACTGTGTTTTCAATTATACAAACACATACAAAATTAAAAGCATAACGAAACGTGCAAATAACAATACGTGGCACCTACCCATCAAGAAAAAATATAAAGAAATATAGAGATTCAATATCCTCTGTTCTTACTAAAATATATTTTAACTGTTGTTAATAAAAGCATTAACGTCCCATTCAATGTTTAAACCAAAAAGGGGTATAGGTGTTCAATGCATAAATCCACCAAGTTTCTAATTTAGAAATCTCCCTCCTGGTATGACTGCCACGCCAGTCGGGAGTAAACCTGTCAATGCCTAAAAAGAGAGTACCATTGGATTACATTGTAATTGTAGCAGTGACATCATCTCTGCGCTGTACAGAGAGCTGTGGGTGGGGCCAGTAGGCTCCACCCACTACAGGCTGCCTGTAGAAAACTAGAGGAGGGGGCCTAAATCTGATACCTTGCCTAGGGCCCCGATTCTAAACCCTCAATGGGAAGGGCCAAGTTCAGTGTCAAAAAGTGAGACAAATCAATTTTGATAGCAATAGTTATAAAAATGAATGGAAGTATTTAGCCAACAGGTTTTCAGGGAAAGTGCCTGAACAAGCGTTGGTTATATACTCCTACATTTATAGATACAGTATGACTTTTGCACTCAAGATCAATTTGTCTGCATTGGTCTGTTGGGATTTGCCCCTCCTGTGCTGAGTTAGATCAATGTTACAGCTGTATATAGCCCATTTATAAAATTTTAGATGAACGCCCATTTATAAAAGTCCATTTATAAGATGAAAGTCCATTTATAAAATTTTAGATGAACACCCATTTATAAAAGTCCATTTATAAGATGAAAGTCCATTGATAAAAATCTGGCTGAATGATCATTTATAAAAATCTATTTATAAAATGAGAGAGGAACACCCGCTCATAATAGTCCATTCATAAGGTGAAAGTCAGTTTATCAAATTCTAGATGAACATCATTTTAAAAAATTCCATTTATAATACTCTAGAATCTAGATCAGGGGTCTGCAACCTTTAAGACATAAAGAGCCACTTGGACCCGTTTCCGAGAGGGAAAAAAAGACTGGGAGCCGCAAAACCATTGCAACATTTAAAACAAATCCGACACTGCATATATTGCGAAAAGCGCTCTGGTCATGAAGGGGGTTTAAGGGCCCAGTAAGCAAAGGGTTAACCAGGGCCACAGTGTATCGTCATAATCACAATCATAGCCTTAGGTCAGTGGTGGGCAACCTTTTTTTTCAACTGAGCCAAATCTCGCCAAAACCACGATTGAAATTTATTTTGAGAGAAACATTTTTAAAACTGAAAATACATCCCCCATATAGTAATTCATCCCCCATATAGTAATTCATCCCCCATATAGTAATTCATCCCCCATAGTAATTCATCCCCCATATAGTAATTCATCCCCCCATAGTAATTCATCCCCCATATAGCAATTCATCCCCCCTATAGTAATTCATCCCCCATATAGTACTTCATCCCCCATATAGTAATTCATCCCCCCTATAGTAATTCATCCCCCCTATAGTAATTCATCCCCCATAGTAATTCATCCCCCATATAGTAATTCATCCCCCATAGTAATTCATCCCCCCTATAGTATTTCATCCCCCCTATAGTATTTCATCCCCCCTATAGTAATTCATCCCCCATATAGTAATTCATCCCCCATATAGTAATACATCCCCCATATAGTAATTCATCCCCCATATAGTAATACATCCCCCATATAGTAATTCATCCCCCATAGTAATTCATCCCCCATATAGTAATTCATCCCCCATAGTAATTCATCCCCCCTGTGTCAATTCACTTACCTTTGCTCCGCGCGTTCCTCTAGCTGTGTTCCCGCGCCGTTCTGGTCTTCAGGGCGGACTGTGAGAGGAGAGGAGTTCGTCACGCTGCCCCGCCTACATCCTGACAGCCAATGTTTGGAGGAGGGAGGGGAGCGGGCGCCCGGCACATAGAAGAGCTGCATTAAAAGAGCCGCGGCTTGCCGACCCTATTGCCTGTCACCTGGTGGGCAGTGTGCTCCGGAGCCGCAGGAAAGGTGAAAAAGAGACGCATGCGGCTCCGGAGCCACGGGTTGCTGACACCCGATCTAGATGAACACTCGTTTATAAAAGTCCATCTATGAAATGAAAGTCCATTTGTAAAATTCTGGATTAATGCCCAGTTTTTAAAAGAATTTCAGTTATAAGATGAAAGTCCATTTATAAATTTCTTCATGAACGTCCATTTATAAAAGTCCAATTATAAAATTCTAGATTAACACCCATTTAAAAAAGTCCATTTATAAGATGAAAGTCCATTTGTAAAATTCTGGATTAATGCCCAGTTAAAAAAAATTGAAAGTCCATTTTTAAAAGTCCATTTATAAGATGAAAGTCCATTTATAAAATTCCAGATGACCACCCATTTATAGAAAAGTCCATTTATAAGATGAAAGTCCATTTATAAACTCCTAGACCAGGGGGTCTCCAAACTTTACAAACTAAGGGCCAGTTTACTGTCCTTCAGACATTAGGGGTGCCGGATTGTGGCCAGTGGAGGTAGAAAATGTCCCAGGTTCAACATCAGTGAGATTGAACATTGCCACAATGTTGATAGTCAGTTACATAGCACCTGTGGACAGTTGGAGGAGGAATAGTGCCTCACCATTGGTATCAGTGGAAGAAATAGCACCTTATTGTTGGTGTCAGTGGGAAGACTAGTGCTCCATCATTGGTGTCAGTGGGAGGAATAGTGCCCCATCATTGGTATCAGTGGGAGGAACAGTGCCCCATCATAGGTGTCAGTGGGAGGAACAGTGCCCCATCATAGGTGTCAGTGGGAGGAACAGTGCCCCATCATAGGTGTCAGTAGGAGGAACAGTGCCCCATCATTGGTATCAGTGGGAGGAACAGTGCCCCATTATAGGTGTCAGTGGGAGGAACAGTGCCCCATCATTGGTGTCAGTGGGAGGAACAGTGCCCCATCATTGGTGTCAGTGGGAGGAACAGTGCCCCATCATTGGTGTCAGTGGGAGGAACAGTGCCCCATCATTGGTATCAGTGGGAGGAATAGTGCCCCATCATTGATGTCAGTGGGAGGAACAGTGTCCCATCATTGGTATCAGTGGGAGGAATAGTGTCCCATCATTGGTGTCAGTGGGAGGAATAGTGCCCCATCATTGGTATCAGTGGGAGGAATAGTGCCCCATCATTGGTATCAGTGGGAGGAATAGTGCCCCATCATTGGTATCAGTGGGAGGAATAGTGCCCCATCATTGGTATCAGTGGGAGGAATAGTGCCCCATCATTGGTATATGTGGGAGGAAAAGTGCCCCATCATTGGTGTCAGTGGGAGGAATAGTGGCCATCATTGGTATCAGTGGGAGGAATAGTGCCCCATCATTGGTGTCAGTGGGAGGAATAGTGCCCCATCATTGGTGTAAGTGAGAGTGAGTCCTCTCTGCAGAATGCCTTCTGGAAGTGCTTGGTGGGGTAACACAAGGTTGGGTATACTATAGGAAGAATGCCAAATTCAGTGCCAAATCTTGATAGGGTGACAAAAGAAGGGGTCCCAATAGTCCTAAAAAAGACCACACCTACATAAAAGAAAAAAAAAATGGCACCGGCCCCATTAAGGATCACCATGCCAATGATCCAAAATAGTATAGAAAATGAATGATCTCTGTTACATTGTTGCACCTTGTAGATGTTAACTCACCAAATAGTAAAACGAGGAAAAGAATTATCATCTTAATGAGTTATAGAAAAGATGTGACAATAAGGAGCCTCAGGCTGGATGAGGGCCACCTGAATGGAGGAGGGGGCCGGCCGTGACCCTAAATCACGAGTCTGCCAGACTAGATGCTTCTCTTGTTACTTTCGATATGGCAGTACAGGTACAGGCAGGGGCGTCCCGAAGCAAGTGAGGGGGGTGCGGCCCACACCTGGTGACACCGACCGCATGGAGTGACACCGGACCCGTTCCACAAAAAGGTAAGTTGTAAAGCAAGATGACGATCCCCGCAGGATGGATCCGATCCATCCTGCGGGGATCGTCGACTTTCTTTACAACGTACCTTTTCGTGGAGCGGGTCCGGTGTCACCCCGTACAGGTTGCATGCCGACGATCCCCGCAGGATGGATGTGATCTGCGGATTGGGTAGCATAATGGATTGGACTCTGATCCATTATGCTCAATCCGCAGATCCGAACCATCCTGCTGGGATTGTTGGAGGGGGTGTCACCAAGTGTTACCGCACCGGGTGACACCGACCGCACGGGGTGACACCGGACCCACTCCACAAAAAGGTTAGTTGTAAAGCAAGCCAACGATCCCCGCAGAATGGATCGGATCTGCGGATTAGGTAGCATAATGGATCAGACTCCGATCCATTATGCTCAATCCGCAGATCCAATCCATCCTGCGGGGATCGTCGGCATGCAACCTATACGGGGTGACACCGGACCGGCTCCACCAAAAGGTAAGCTGTAAAGAAAGCCGACAATCCCACCAGGATAGATCGGATCTGAGGACTGAGCATAATGGATCAGAGTCCGATCCATTATTCTCAATCTGCAGATCCGATCCATTCTGCGGGGATTGTCGGAGCGGGTGTCACCAAGTGTTACGACAATGAGTGACACCAAACCTAGGGACGCCTCTGGGTACAGGTACTCTTTAGATCTTTATCCCCTTTGTTGGGTCTGATGCGTCCTGTACGCTCCCTGGGCAGATCTGGTGAGATCCTTCAGGTCTTTTCTCTTTGGCATACACTGAGACTGTAGGCAGAAGAGCTAACAGTTCATTATCTGCCCTTTCACATCCCGAGGGGGCCGGCTCCCACTCTTTTGGCAGACGGCTGGAAGTGGAAGAGTTAACAGATTCCTATTAGCCGCACAGATGCCAATTAGCGCTGTGTTGCCGCGATTTGCTGCCAGGGGCCCTGGCAGTGTAGAGCAGGATGGCAGGATCTGCTGCAGGCAGCCAGCCAGCCTCCCACGGGCACAGAATGCCCACATCCTGCACCAAAGATGTTCAAGACAGGATGAGCTGTAACCTTAAAGCTGAACTCCAGGCAGACAGAACGCACGCTTCGGATCGATGGAAGGGGAACCGTGTACCTGGCAGGAAATCGAGCATTGTGCTCAGACGTTCCTGCGATTCCGGTACCCCTGTCCGGCAGGGCAGCCAGGTCATTGACCTTGACTTTTCTCCATCAAAGCTAAGCACTACAATTTGGCCACCAACTCATCCCCAGTCTGTAGTTGGAGAGTGAAGGAAATGCCACATTCTGATCGGGTCATCACTCTGCCCTCCCCTCCAGTAAGTATTTTGGATGACATTGGTGGGCAAAGCAACAAAGTCCCGATTCGCTGCTAGTTTTGCCTCTCCGTCCCTCAGAATTACTGCTGGTGGGAAAAGAAGGGGATGGGAGTCCAATAACTAGAGCTGTACAAGGGATAAGAGCTCCATAAGGAAATATGTTAGGGACCCGGGCTCTTTAAAGGCATGGGTGTGGGGTAAGGGCCCTATAAAGGGATGGGTGAGGGGTAAGGGCCTTATAGCCTTTTAAAGGGATGGGTGAGGGGTAAGGGCCCTAAAAAGGGATGGGGGAGGGATAAGGGCCTTATAGCCTTATAAAGGGATGGGTGAGGGGCAGGGGCGGACTGACCATTTGGAAACTTGGGCACTGCCCGAGGGCCCGGGGTCAGTAGGGGGCCCCATGAGATGCCCCTGGTACCTTTTTCTTAGGCTTTTTTGAGTTTGGGCAAGGACACAGGGGCCCCATGATCCCCTATTGCCCGGGAGCCCCATGAGTTGTCAGTCCGCCCCTGGTGAGGGGTAAGGGCCCTAAAAAGGGATGGGGGAGGGGTAAGGGCCTTATAAAGGGATGGTGGAGGGGTAAGGGCCTTTTAGCCTTATAAGGGGATGGGTGAGGGGTAAGGGCCTTATAAAGGGATGGGTGAGGGGTAAGGGCCTTATAAAGGGATGGGTGAGGGGTAAGGGCCTTTTAGCCTTATAAAGGGATGGGTGAAGGGTAAGGGCCTTATAAAGGGATGGGTGAGGGGTAAGGGCCTTATAAAGGGATGGGTTAGGGGTAAGGGTCCTATAAAGGGATGGGTGAGGGGTAAGGGCCTTATAAAGGGATGGGTGAGGGGTAAGGGTCTTATAAAGGGCTGGGTAAGGGCCCTATAAAGGGATGGGTGAGGGGTAAGGGTCCTATAAAGGGATGGGTGAGGGGTAAGGGCCTTATAAAGGGATGGGTGAGGGGTAAGGGCCTTATAAAGGGATGGGTGAGTAGTAAGAGTTTTTATAAAGGGATGGGTAAGGGCCTTATAAAGAGATGATGAAGGGTAATGGCCTTATAAAGGGATGGGTGATTGGTAAGGTCCTTATGAAGGGACAGGTGAGGGGTAAGGGCCTTATAAAGGGATGGGTGAGTGGTAAGGGTCTTATAAAGGGGTTGGTAAGGGCCCTAGAAAGGGATGGGTGAGGGGTAAGGGCCCCATAAAGAGATGATGAGGGGTAATAGCCTTATAAAAGCGGTGGGTAAGGGTCCTATAAAGGGGTGGGTGACTGGTAAAGGCCTTTTAAAGGGATGGGTGAGGGGTAAGGGTCCTATAAAGGGATGGGTGAGGGGGATGGGCCTTTATAAAGCTATGGGTGAGAGGTAAGGGTCCTATAAAGGGATGGGTGAGGGGGATTGGCTCTCTCTATAGATGGGTGAGGGGTAAGGGCCTTATAAAGGGATGGGTGAGGGGGATTGGCTCTCTATATAGATGGGTGAGAGCTAAGGGTCCTATAAAGGGATGGGTGAGGGGGATGGGCTCTCTCTATAGATGGGTGAGGGGTAAGGGCCTTATAAAGGGATGGGTGAGGGGGATTGGCTCTCTATATAGATGGGTGAGAGCTAAGGGCTCCATAAAGGGGTGGGTGAGGGAAGGACCCCCTCCACATTCATGATCTTGTACCACCATGTTCCAGACACTTACAACAAACCACTGTTAACCCCTCACTTGCTGTGGATCAGGATATCACGGTGAGGTTCCAGTAATTGCCACTACATCTGAACCGGCTCATCCTTGCCTCCAGAAGCCTCACTATTCATCCTTTGTATATCCTCCCATCACACATATTATCATTTCAGAGAAGCTACAACACTTTCTGTGAAAATACAAAAGTCGAATCTCTCTGGCATCGCCGCCCCTCCATCAGATACTCGGCATACATTTCAATTGAATTCCTCTGATTTTTCTTATCACTTATGATAGTCACACAGGGCTGAGGGCCGGAGACAAAAGAAGATGTTATAATGCTGGGAACTTCACCCTGCTCTGCTCCAGCATGAGGTGCGATGGGGGGGGGGGTAGGAGGGCATAGTGTGGGGGTTGTGTTCTCACACTGCTAGGGAAGTTGATCGTCTGAAAATGGATTTCTTTCATTTTCTTTCTATTATCCTGCATTTGGCTAGACTGGAACTCTTGGAAAGGGACAATGGGGTGATAATAGGGGGACAAGGTGGAAACAACAGGAGACAATGGGGGAATAATGGAGGGCAATGAAGGGGTGGTGCAATGGCGGAACCATGAGGGGGACAATTGGGGGACAATAGGAGAACAAAGGGGGACAATCTGGGGAGGGGGTTTAAGGGGGAATAATGAGAAAACAATGGGGGGGGGGGGGGAATAAGGGAACAATGAAAAAACACTGAGGGTCCAATTAGACAATATTAGGGGTCAATGGGTTAACAACAGGGGGGCAATTGGGGAACAAAGGGGAAACAGTATGGAAACAATGAGAAAACACAGAGGGAACAATTGAGGAGCAATTTGGGGATAGTTGGGAAACAATAGGAAGCAATTGGGGGGATTTTTAGGGAACAATTAGGGGACAATTGGGTAACATTGGGGGGGTACAGTTAGGGAACAGTGGGAGAAGGCCATGGAACAGTTGGAAGTCAATAAGGGGACAAAAGGGTCATAGGTTAAAGATAGGAAAATAGGGAAAAACAGTAGGGGAACAATTGGGGAGTAATTTGGGAATAACAGGGGACAATGAGGTAACAATAGGAGTACAACTGGGGAACAGTGGGGGGGGGGGGGGGGAGGGCAATTGGGACACAATGAGGGAACAAGGGGGTAATAATGTGAGGGTAATTAGGGTACAATGGGAAACACTGAAGAACAATTGGGGCCAATTAGAGGATAAAAGGTGTCAATGGGTTAACAATAGGGGGCCGATATGACAACAACAGGGATGCAATCTTGGAACAATAAGAAATCACTGGAGGAACAATTGGAAGCAAATGTTGGGTTACTAGAGGTCACAGGTTCACAACAGGGGGATAATTGGGGAACAATATGGAAACAAATTGGGAACAAGGAGGAAACACTGGGGAAACAATTGGGGAGCAATTTGGGAATAATAGTGGACAAAGGGGTAGCAATAGGGGAACAATTGGGGAACAGTGGGGATGACAATTGGGGCACAATGGGGGAACAATGGGAAAATAATGGGGTAACAAAAGCAGGACAATCGGGCTACAATGGAAAAACACTGGGGAACAAATGAGGGCCAGTTAGGGGATGAAAGGAGTCAATGAGTTAACAAAGGGGATGCAATCTGGGAACAATAGGGTAATAATAGGGTGGAAATTGAGGAACAATTAGGAAACAATTTAGGGACAATAAGACAATAATAGGGGAACAATTGAGAACAATAGGGGACATACAGTATGGTAACAATGGGTGGGAAGACATTTGGGGAACAGTTAGGAGGCAGCTGGGTAACAACTGGGGGATATGGGGCCTTCAGCTCTCCAGAATCTCTGTGTTATGAATATCATAGCTATACCCCGCCGTATCTCCCTCTCTCCCTCCCCCTCTCCCTATTTCTCTCCCTCTCCTTCTCTCTTCCTCTCTCTCCCCCTCTCCCTCTTCCTCCCCCCTCCCTCTCTTCTTCTCCCCCTCTCCTTCTCTCTCCCTCTCTTCCTCTCTCCCTCTTGCTCTCTCACTCCCCCCTCTCCCTCCCCCCCTCTCTTTCCCCTCTCCCCCCTATCTTTCCCCCCCCTCTCTCCCTCCCTCCCTCTTCCTCTCTCCCCCTCTACCTCTCTCTCCCTCTCTCATTCTCCCCCCCCCTCTCTTTCTCCCCTCTCTCCCTCTCTTTCTCTCTCTCTCCCTCTTCCTCTCTCTCCCCTCTCTCCCTCTCTTGCTCTCTCTCTACCGCTCCCTCTCTCCCTCTCCCTCCCCTCTCTCCCTCTCTTTCTCTCTCTCTCCCCTCTCTCCCTCTCTTGCTCTCTCTCCCGCTCCCTCTCTCCCTCCCCATTCCTCTCTCCCGCCCTCTCCCTATATATATTTGATATTTTCTGCTCCGGAATTCTGACACTAATCTCTCAGTCATTAGGTAATATATTGATTAAATGTCACAAGCTGTTAGATGAAGGAGTCGGAGTTCCTCCCAGGCCAGCCCCCGGCCCTTCGTCTTCCCGGAAAGGTGGATGAGCTTTTACATATAAGAGATGAGACGGTTATTTGAGCGCGGCGCTCTTCGGATCGTCTCCATATCGCCTTAGGAGTGAAGGAGATGTATTCTCTCATCAAATATTGTATATTGTATTTCCCCCCCAGCACCGAGGCAGTTAATCTCCCCCATCTCACCTCCTGAAGAGGAGGCAGATGGAGGAACAGCTGTCTCTGCACCTGCCCCGCGTCTGACACAGGAACGCGCGTTCTCCGCATACCCATCCGCGTGCGTGTGCATCCCGCTCCGCTACCCCAACCTGCGACAGCCACATATGTAGATCACATGGAACAATGTGTCAGGAATATGGATCTGTATGTTATGTATGGTAACAATGTAACAATGTATCATCCTGATATTATGTTTATATTTTTCTATAAAGGAATTCCAATTATTAGGAAGAAAAAAAAATACCTTCTGAAAAAAAAAGACTTTCTATCATTTTAGGATTAGTAAATATCATCTAAATCCATCAGTCGTGTATTATTGGTGAGCTCGGTGTATTTCTTCCAGATCTGTGCCGTCATCCAGTGTGAGACGTCCTGGAATAAAGACTGCCCACTGCTGCTCTCTCTCCTTGTGCAGAGTGACTGGTCTGGTCTCCGCCCCCTCCTGCAGTTGTTTGCAGGCAGCCTGTAGTGGGTGGAGCCTGTTGGCCACTCCCACAGCTCTGCTCTCTCTGCTTGTGCAGGGGGACTGGTCTTGTCTCCGCCCCCTCCTGCAGTTTTTTGAAGGCAGTCCATAGTGGGTGGAGCTTGCTAGGCCACTCCTGTAGATTTGCTCTCTCTGCTTGTGCGGGGTGACTGGTCTTGTCTTTGCCCCTTCCTGCAGTTATTTGCAGGCAGTCCATAGTGGGTGGAGCCTGCTGGGCCACTCCCGCAGATCTGCTCTCTCTGCTTGTGCAGGGGGACTGGTCTTGTCTCTGCCCCCTCCTGCAGTTTTTTTGAAGGCAGTCCATAGTGGGTGGAGCTTGCTAGGCCACTCCCATAGCTTTGCTCTCTCTGCTTGTGTGGGGTGACTGGTCTTGTCTCTGCCTTTTCTGCAGTTATTTGCAGGCAGTCCATAGTGGGTGGAGCCTGCTAGACCACGCCCATAGCTTTGCTCTCTTTGCTTGTGCGGGATGACTGGTCTTGTCTTCACCCCCTCCTGCAGTTTTTTGCAGACAGCCTATCATGGGTGGAGCCTGTTGGCCACTCCCACAGCTTTGCTCTCTGCTTGTGCGGGGTGACTGGTCTTGTCTCCGCCCCTTCTGCAGTTTTTTGCAGGCAGCCTGTCATGGGTGGAACCTGTTGGCCCCTCCAGCAGCTCTGCTATCTCTCCTTGTGTAGGGTGACTGGTCTTGTCTCCACCCCCTTCTGCAGTCTTTTGCAGGCAGCCTGTCATGGGTGGAGTCTGTTGGCCCCTCCTGCAGCTCTGCTCCCTCTCCTTGTGCAGGGGGTCTGGTCTTGTCTCCGCCCCTTCCTGCAGATTTCTGCATCTCCTGTCCCCCCATGCTTGAAAATAGGTCACGCCCACATATGTAAACGGTGTTCATACCATACATGTGAGGTATCGCCACGAACGCCAGAGAGAGAGCAATAATTCCAGCGCTAGTCCTCCTCTGTATCTCTAAACTGGTAACCTGTAGAAATTTTTAAAGTGTTGTCTATGAAGATGTTTAAATTTCATAGTTTGGCGCCATTCCGCAAGCATGCGCAGTTTCAAAGCGTGACATGTTAGGTATCTATTTACTCAGCGTAACATCATCTGTCATAACTGACAACAAAATTGGGGTATATAGTGTGTTTTTTTTTTAATTCATAAAAGTGTATTTTGTCCCCCCCAAAAAATTGCATTTGAAATATTGCTGTGCAAAAAAACTGTGTGACATAAAAAATTGCAATGACCGCCATTTTATTCTCTAGGGCCTCTGCTAAAAAATATATATATATATATAATATTCGCAGGCGCTAAAAAAGTACTGATTTTCACTTGTTTACACCATTGGATTTAGAAAAATGCCTGGTCTTTAAGTGGTTAAAAACGCTGGTGTTGTTTATAATTTGAGATGGCATACAGGGGCGGACTAACAACTCATGGGGCCCCCGGCCAATAGGGGATCATGGAGTCCCCGTGTCCTTGCCCAAACTCAAAAAATCCTATGAAAAAGGTACCAGGGGCATCTCATGGGGCCCCCTACTGACCCCGGGCCCTTGCCCAAGTTTCCAAATGGTCAGTCCGCCCCTGATGGCATACAATGTATGCAAACACGGGGGAGGGGCATTGGTTAGCTAAATGCACTCATTACACACTCAGCTTGTTCCTCTTGTTTTGCAGCACTACACGGTGGTTGTGCTTTACAGCTCCTTCTCACAATGCAAGTGTATGAGTCACTGAAAACTGAAGGCTGACATTTATTCCCCACTAAGATGCAAGCCAGATTTTAAGCATCCCCTGCAACAAATATTTCATTTTTTGGTAAGATAATCCCAAAGGGAAATCACATCTAAAGGGATGCAGACCCCGCCGCTTTCCTCACTAGAATCCTGCAAGTGCAGCAGCTGATTGATAATTATAAAATTGCTCCCATTCACATTCATTCCGCACATGGACACAGAGACACAAACAGCTATTTCTTCAGAATAGCAAAAGGTAGGAATCTGCAACAGAGTTTGTGCAATGTGCATAGATCACCCAGAGGGGAGGGTTTTTTTTTATCAAAAAAAGTGGAGTTACCTTTTAAATCCTCCAATCTGTATGCGTTGTTGAGTTTTTCTATGCGTAGTTTGTGTATATTCACATACAGTACACGCCAGGAGTCTGAAGTGCTCGTTCCATATTCAGGTTCGGCTTCCTCCTTACGCAGTTTCTGTATGGGGGTTCAATTAGTGATCCGCAGAATTCCCTGACAATGGCAATGATACAGATGGAGGATCAGCAGGCGGCTGCAGCATTGTGGGCCTCTTCTGTGTTCGCTCACCAAAGACTTCTGAGACTCGAAGGTAAATGGACATCCAGCCAAGTGCCCGGGGGGCAGCGGAGCTCGCAGATCTGGGCAGACAGATGCCTGACACACACAGATACATGGTGTCACTGTGACTTTATTCAGAGGGACAGAGTTGTTCTCCCACAGCCCTGATCTGTCTGTCACTTCTCCCTGCTGTGAGGAGACAGGATGGAATCCATGATCTGCCTCCAGGGGAAGAGGCTGGGGGAAGGGGAACCTCAGCACCCTGGTTCCCGATCTGCTACCCAAGGGTCACATATGGCCCCTTGGTGCTTGCGGTGTGGCCCTTGGACCCCAGCAGTCAGTAGCAGGAGCACAGGTTTGTAATGGGACTGTATTAGTAGTAATCTCAAGCAGTCTCACGTACCAGATCTTCAGTTTCTAAATATTTCCTACAGCATGTCCACAGTCTCTTACCGCACCTACAGCATGTCCACAGTCTCTTACCGCACCTACAGCATGTCCACAGTTTCTTACCGCACCTACAGCATGTCCACAGTCTGCTACCGCACCTACAGCATGTCCACAGTCTGCTACCGCACCTACAGCATATCCAGAGTCTGCTACCGCACCTACAGCATGTCTACAGTCTCCTACCGCACCTACAGCATATCCAGAGTCTGCTACCGCACCTACAGCATGTCCACAGTCTGCTACCGCACCTACAGCATATCCAGAGTCTGCTACCGCACCTACAGCATGTCCACAGTCTCTTACCGCACCTACAGCATGTCCACAGTCTGCTACCGCACCTACAGCATGTCCACAGTCTGCTACCGCACCTACAGCATGTCCAGAGTCTGCTACCGCACCTACAGCATGTCTACAGTCTCCTACCGCACCTACAGCATATCCACAGTCTCCTACCGCATCTACAGCATGTCCACAGTCTCCTACCGCACCTACAGTGTATCCACAGTCTGCTACCGCACCTACAGCATGTCCACAGTCTGCTACCGCACCTACAGCATGTCCACAGTCTGCTACCGCACCTACAGCATGTCCACAGTCTGCTACCGCACCTACAGCATATCCAGAGTCTGCTACCGCACCTACAGCATGTCCACAGTCTCCTACCGTACCTACAGCATACCCACAGTCTCCTACCGCACCTACAGCATGTCCACAGTCTCCTACCACACCTACAGTGTATCCACAGTCTCCTACCGCACCTACAGCATACCCACAGTCTCCTACCGCACCTACAGCATGTTTCCAGTCTTCTACCGCACCTACAGCATGTCTACAGTCTCCTACCGCACCTACAGCATGTCCACAGTCTCCTACCACACCTACAGAGTATCCACAGTCTCCTACCGCACCTACAGCATACCCACAGTCTCCTACCGCACCTACAGCATATCCACAGTCTCCTACCGCACCTACAGCATGTCTCCAGTCTCCTACCGCACCTACAGCATATCCACAGTCTCCTACCGCACCTACAGCATGTCCACAGTCTCCTACCGCACCTACAGCATGTCTCCAGTCTCCTACCACACCTACAGCATGTCCTCAGTCTCCTACCGCACCTACAGCATGTCTCCAGTCTCCTACCACACCTACAGCATGTCCACAATCTCCTACCACACCTACAGCATGACTAAAGTCTCCTACCGCACCTACAGCATGTCCACAGTCTCCTACCGCACCTACAGCATGTCCACAGTCTCCTACCACACCTACAGCATGTCCACAGTCTCCTACCACACCTACAGCATGCCCCCCTTTTCCAACCTCCTACAACATGTCCCGTTCTTCACCCACTCCTACAGCATGACTCCAGTCTCCAGCCACATATCTAGCATGTCCCTATTCTCCAACTTCATATGGCATTCCTCCATTTTCCAATCCTCCTACAGCCTGTCCCCATTCTCCAGCCACATGTCTTCATTCTCCAACTACCCCTACTGCATGTTCCCATCCCCAACCTACCACAGCAAGTCTGAATTCTCCAACCACTCCTATCTCATGTCTCTATTCTAGAAAATCCTACAGCAAATTCCCAGTCTCCAGCTACTCAACCATAAGTCCTCATTCTCCAACCTTCTACAGCAAGTCCCCGTTCTCTAACCACTCCTACCATATGTCTCTATTCTCCAACTACTCTATGGCAGGTCCCCTTTCTCCAACCACTCCTACCACATGTCTGTATTTTTCAACCTCCTACAGCACGTCCCCATTCTCCAACCTACCACCTCAAGTGCCCATTCTCCAACCAATCCCTACTACATGTCTCTATTCTCCAACTACTCTACCACAAGTCCCCATTCTCCAACCTACTACAGTATGTTCCCATTCTGCTACCACTCCTACCACATGTCTCTGTCTTCCAACGTCCTACAGCAAGTCCCATTTCTCCAACCATTCCTAACACATGTCTCTATTCTCTAACCTTGTACAGCAAGTTCCCATTCTCCAACCACGCTGCTGAAGGTCTCCATTCTCCAACCTACTACAGTATGTCCCCATTCTGCAACCATTCATACCACATGTCTTGATTCTTCAACCTCCTACAGCAAGACCCCATTCTTCAACTACTCTACGGAAGTCCCCATTCTCCAATGTACTAACTCAAGTCCCCATTCTCCAACCACTCCATAATCCATGTCTCTGTTCCCCAAATACTCTACCACAAGTCCCCATTCTCCAGCCTACTACAGTGTGTCCCCATTCTGCAACCACTCCTACCACATGTCTCTATTCTCTGACCTCCTACAGCAAGTCCTCATTCTCCAACCACTCTACCGAAAGTCTCCATTCTCCAACCTTCTACAGTATGTCCTCATTCTAAAACCTCTCCCAATGTACTGTATATCTCAGTTCTCCAACCTTCTACTGAATGTCCTCATTCTCCATCTACTCTACAAAAGGTCCTCATTCTCCAACCTTTTACAACAAGTTCCCATTCTCCAGCTACTCCTACAGCAAGTCCTCATTCTCCAACCTCCTACAAGTCCCCATACCCCAACTACTCCTACAGCAAGTCCCCATTCTCCAACCTTCTACAGGACATCCCCATTCTCAGACCTCTCCTTTAGAATGTCCTCGGGCTACATCCCTTCCCACAGCATGTAGCAACATCAACAACGGCCCTTTATTTTTGTGAATACCAGACCCCCAGATTGGTCACCTAATAGGGAAGAGATTACAAGGCAGACATTTTGTCCCAGAAAAGGTGACATCTTTATTGGTGACTGATCCACTAACGGAACAGCCGACTGGAACATTAGAGCTGTAAATACAAGACAGAAACCCCGTGATTGGTCGATAACGGGATCATTTGT
The DNA here is from genome assembly GCF_062004578.1 of Staurois parvus. NCBI lineage: Eukaryota > Metazoa > Chordata > Amphibia > Anura > Ranidae > Staurois > Staurois parvus. The sequence goes on along the minus strand of NW_028318903.1, from coordinate 89,707 downwards.
GATAATCTGGATGCTCGGGCTGGTATGGAGTTCATCTCTCTAGATTAATTTGGCTCATCTCAGTTTGTATCTGGCGGCTCTTGTGTGGCCCCTCAGTGGGGGGGGGGGGGGGAGCCGAACGCGGCCTTCTCCCTATATGTGTTTAGGGCATGTATTATTAATCACTTATATATATATTGTATGATTAATTATTGACACAGTGCAGGTCTCATAGATGAAAGGAGAACAGATTCTGTTCCCACAAGGTTCTACGATCCCCTCATTTGTTATATATTTAACAACATTGCTGAACTATGGCTGTCAGAGTGCAAGATCCAAACATTTTCTGCTAAATTACAGCAGATATTCGATGGGAAACACAACGAAACACAACATAGCCCTCTGTTATAGGAGTCTATTAATACCGGGTTATACATTCATTTATGATAATAGTGATTGTTGGATACTATTAATACATGGACCTCAGTAATGGGCTTGTGTGATAATGCAGACAACGGCGCGAGCCATCACCTAGAGCGACCAATCAGCAGTGATCTTCTGTGGATGATGACAGATGAAATGTGACTTGATAGCTATGTAGACCATGCTGTATATTAACGTATGAGGTATTAGAGGCCGCAACTGCAGTCCCTGAATGCATCCAAGGGCCCCACAAAATATTCAGCATATAGACAGAGACTGCAGACATGATACAGGTGATGGTCAGAGACTGGAGACATAGTACAGGAGATGGTCAGAGACTGGAGACATAGTACAGATGATGGTCAGAGACTGGAGACATAGTACAGGAGATGGTCAGAGACTGCAGAGATGATCAGAGACTGCAGACATGATACACGAGATGGTCAGAGACTGGAGACATAGTACAGGAGATGGTCAGAGACTGCAGAGATGATCAGAGACTGCAGACATGATACATGAGATGGTCAGAGACTGGAGACACACTACAGGAGATGATCAGAGACTGGAGACACACTACAGGAGAGGGTCAGAGACTGCATACGTACTACAGGAAAGGGTCAGAGACTGCAGACATGATACAGGTGATGGTCAGAGACTGGAGATATACTACAGGAGATGGTCAGAGACTTCAGGCACACTGCTTGAAATGATCAGAGACTGCAGACATACTACTTGAGATGATCAGAGACTGGAGACACACTACAGGAGACGATCAGAGACTGGAGACACACTACAGGAGGGGGTCAGAGACTGCAGACAGACTACAGGAGATGGTCAGAGACTGCATACCTACTACAGGAGATGGTCAGAGACCGCAAACATACTACAGGAGAGGGTTAGAGACTGCAGATATACTACAGGAGATGGTCAGAGACTGCAGATATACTACAGGAGATGGTCAGAGACTGAAGACACACTACAGGAGACGGTCAGAGACTGCAGACATACAGGAGATGGTCAGATACTGCAGATATACTGCAGGAGATGGTCAGAGACTGCAGACATACTACAGGAGATGGTCAGAGACTGCAGACATACTACAGGAGAGGGTCAGAGATTGCAGACATACTACAGGAGATGGTCAGAGACTGCAGACATACTACAGGAGAGGGTCAGAGATTGCAGACATACTACAGGAGATGGTCAGAGACTGCAGAGATACTATAGGAGAGGGTCAGAGACTGCATATATACTACAGGAGACAGTCAGAGACTGAAGACACACTACAGGAGATGATCAGAGACTGCAGACATATTACAGGAGAGGGTCAGAGACTGCAGATATACTACAGGAGATGGTCAGAGACTGAAGACACACTACAGGAGATGGTCAGAGACTGTAGATATAGTACAGGAAATGACCAGAGACTGCAGACATAGTACAGGAGATGGTCAGGGACTGCAGACATAGTACAGGAGATGGTCAGAGACTACAGAGACACTAAAGAAGATGGTCAAACAAATGTTATTAGGCCATTTCCTGTGCTGGATGAATGTTTTTCATTATTTTAAACCAGAAAATACTGCATTTGTCCACTAGATGGAGCTCAGTATAATAAGAATGTCCTATGATTCATGGCGCCACCTAGTGGCCCAGTGCAGCATTGTTCTTTTTATATCAATACACCCTCAATGCAAAAAAAAAAAATAGAGAATGCATGATTTTCAAACTATAGAGCACTGGACTGCCCAGAACATGTGCATCCCCATGTTGTGGTGTGAAGGTGCAATGCAGGGTGCTGTAGATGTGTGCTGGGGTGCAGTAGACATGGCAGTGAGGAGGTGACATATCGGTTCCCTGCCGCCTGTCAAACACCCTCTGAAATGTGATCCACCACAGATTTATTTTTAGGGGTGGGGCAAAGGCTGACACATGTCTTAAGGAGCCCTTAGGGCTCATTCACATTAGCGGTTGGGGGGCAGTAAGAGCGCGGCTCTACTGCAGGGGTAGCGGCTCAGCAGCTGCCCCCTTTAGTTGTAATGGGTACACATACCCTGGCCACGATGCTTTGCAGCCATGGCAGGAATTACACCCGTCACTGCTACGCCCACCAAACATGACACAATGAAGTGAATAGGGCCACTCTACAAGCGTCTTGTCACGGTTTTAGCGCCAGTGCGGGGATCAAGGGGTTAAAGCAGGCGGCACAGAGGTGATACAACTCCTCCTCTCCCCTTGTCAAATGCCATCTGAAGAGCGATCCAAATGCGAACTAAGCTGGAGAAAGCATAGAAGACAAAAGTTCCAATTCCACGAGAGTCCCTTACACAGCGGCGAAGCCAGAGCATCAGCATGACAGTCAGGGAACTAGCATCTCCAGAAGGAGCCTGGGAATGATGGTACAGGTGACAGGTTCTCAAAGCCAGACAGATGTCCCAGAAGCCTTTGCTCTCCGTCTCTGCCCAGCGCACCAAAGCTCCAGGTATTTCTTTCTGAAAATGCTAGTTGCCTGGCTGTCACGCTGATCCAGTACAGGGATTGAATGTATCTGAGTTGCGGTACCCTGCGCGGTCCTTCTCCTTCCTCGCGGTGTCCTGCGCAGGGACAGTGCTGGCCGGTTTGGGTTACAGGCGGCTGTTCTACGCAGAAAATTAGGATTAGCACAAAGCGGTGAGTGAGGAGGAGAGAGATTAGCGGAGCCTCCTGTCTGCAGAGAAAGGGATTAGCGGGATGTTACATGTGTTAAAAGAGGAGGATTAATGTACAATACTCTGTGAGAGAGCAAGAGAGACACCGCCATCCAGGAGAGACCGCCATCCGGGAGAGACACCGCCATCCGGGAGAGACACCGCCATCCGGGAGAGACCGCCATCCGGGAGAGACCGCCATCCGGGAGAGACACCGCCATCCGGGAGAGACCGCCATCCGGGAGAGACACCGCCATCCGGGAGAGACCGCCATCCGGGAGAGACACCGCCATCCGGGAGAGACCGCCATCCGGGAGAGACACTGTCATCCGGGAGAGACCGCCATCCAGGAGAGACACTAGCATCCGGGAGAGACCGCCATCCGGGAGAGACCGCCATCCGGGAGAGACCGCCATTCGGGAGAGACCGCCATCCGGGAGAGACACCGCCATCCGGGAGAGACACCTCCATCCGGGAGAGACCACCATCCGGGAGAGACCGCCATCCAGGAGAGACACCGCCATCCGAGAGACACCGCCATCCGGGAGAGACCGCCATCCGGGAGAGACACCGCCATCCGGGAGAGACACCGCCATCCGGGAGAGACCGCCATCCGGAAGAGACCACCATCCGGGAGAGACACCGCCATCCGGGAGAGACCGCCATCCGGGAGAGACCGCCATCCGGGAGAGACACCGCCATCCAGGAGAGACCGCCATCCAGGAGAGACCGCCATCAAGAAGAGAGACCATCATCCAGGAGAGACCGCCATCAAGGAGAGAGACCGTCATCCAGGAGAGACACCGCCATCCAGGAGAGACCGCCATCCAGGAGAGACCACCATCCAGGAGAGAGACCGCCATCCAGGAGAGACACCGCCATCCAGGAGAGACACGGCCATTCAGGAGAGACAAGGCCATCCAGGAGAGACAAAGCCATCCAGGAGAGACCGCCATCTAGGAGACACCGCCATCCAGGAGAGACCGCCATCCAGGAGAGACCACCATCCAGGAGAGACACCGCCATCCAGGAGAGACCGCCATCCAGGAGAGACCGCCATCCAAGAGAGACACTGCCATCCAGGAGAGACCGCCACCCAGGAGACACCGCAATCCAGGGGAGACAACCATCCAGGAGAGAGACCGCCATCCAGGAGAGACACTGCCATTCAGGAGAGAGACTGCCATCCAGGAGAGACTGCCATTCAGGAGAGACCGCCATCCAGGAGAGACACCGCCATCCAGGAGACACCGCCTTCCAGGAGAGACCGCCTTCCAGGAGACACTGCAATCCAGGGGAGACCGCCATCCAGGAGAGAGATCGCCATCCAGGAGAGACACCGCCATCCAGGAGAGACACCGCCATCCAGGAGAGACTGCCATCCAGGAGACACCGCCATCCAAGAGAGACCGCCATCCAGGAGAGACACTGCCAACCAGGAGAGACTGCCATCCAGGAGAGACACCACCATCCAGGAGAGACCGCCAGGGACACCAACATAATGACACCCATAGAGATGCGCTATAATGGAAGACTGGGGGGGATAGATAATATGTACCAATAAGGAGCATTCTTCCCACTGACCACCAATGTAAGGGACATTCTTCCCACTGATCACCAATGTAAGGGACATTCTTCCCACTGACCACCAATGTAAGGGACATTCTTCCCACTGACCACCAATGTAAGGGACATTCTTCCCACTGATCACCAATGTAAGGGGCAGTCTTTCCACTGACCACCAATGTAAGGGGCATTCTTCCCACTGACCCCCAATGTAAGGGGCAGTCTTTCCACTGACCACCAATGTAAGGGGCATTCTTCCCACTGACCCCCAATGTAAAGGACATTCTTCCCACTGATCACCAATGTAAGAGACATTTTTCCCACTGACCCCCAATGTAAGGGACATTCTTCCCACTGACCCCCAATGTAAGGAGCATTCTTCCCACTGACCACCAATGTAAGGGACATTCTTCCCACTGATCACCCATGTAAGGGACATTCTCCCCACTGACTACCAATGTAAGGGGCATTCTCCCCACTGACCCCCAATGTAAGCAGCATTCTCCCCACTGATCACCAATGTAAGGGACATTCTCCCCACTGACCCCCAATGTAAGGGACATTCTTCCCACTGACCCCTAATGTAAGGGACATTCTTCCCACTGACCCCCAATGTAAGGGACATTCTTCCCACTGATCACCAATGTAAGGGACATTCTTCCCACTGACCCCCAATGTAAGGGACATTCTTCCCACTGATCACCAATGTAAGGGACATTCTTCCCACTGATCACCAATGTAAGGGACATTCTTCCCACTGACCCCCAATGTAAGGGGCAGTCTTTCCACTGACCACCAATGTAAGGGGCATTCTTCCCACTGACCCCCAATGTAAGGGGCAGTCTTTCCACTGACCACCAATGTAAGGGGCATTCTTCCCACTGACCCCCAATGTAAAGGACATTCTTCCCACTGATCACCAATGTAAGAGACATTTTTCCCACTGACCCCCAATGTAAGGGACATTCTTCCCACTGACCCCCAATGTAAGGAGCATTCTTCCCACTGACCACCAATGTAAGGGACATTCTTCCCACTGATCACCCATGTAAGGGACATTCTCCCCACTGACTACCAATGTAAGGGACATTCTTCCCACTGACCCCCAATGTAAGGGACATTCTTCCCACTGATCACCAATGTAAGGGTCATTCTTCCTACTGACCACCAATGTAAGGGACATTCTTCCCACTGATCACCAATGTAAGGGACATTCTTCCCACTGACCCCCAATGTAAGGGACATTCTTCCCACTGACCACCAATGTAAGGGACATTCTTCCCACTGACCCCCAATGTAAGGAGCATTCTTCCCACTGATCACCAATGTAAGGGACATTCTTCCCACTGACCCCCAATGTAAGGAGCATTCTTCCCACTGATCACCAATGTAAGGGGCATTCTTCTCACTGACCACCAATGTAAGGGGCATTCTCCCCACTGACCCCCAATGTAAGCAGCATTCTCCCCACTGATCACCAATGTAAGGGACATTCTCCCCACTGACCCCCAATGTAAGGGACATTCTTCCCACTGACCCCTAATGTAAGGGACATTCTTCCCACTGACCACCAATGTAAGGGGCATTCTTCCCACTGACCACCAATGTAAGGGACATTCTTCCCACTGACCCCCAATGTAAGGGACATTCTTCCCACTGACCACCAATGTAAGGGACATTCTTCCCACTGACCCCCAATGTAAGGGACATTCTTCCCACTGACCCCCAATGTAAGGGACATTCTTCCCACTGACCACCAATGTAAGGGACATTCTTCCCACTGACCCCCAATGTAAGGGACATTCTTCCCACTGACCACCACTGTAAGGGACATTCTTCCCACTGATCACCAATGTAAGGGGCATTCTTCCCACTGACCACCAATGTAAGGGACATTCTTCTCACTGACCCCCAATGTAAGGGGCATTCTTCCCACTGACCACCAATGTAAGGGACATTCTTCTCATTGACTTTTCCTATTTTGCAGTCAGTTCTTTTTTGTTCTTATAATAGATTTAGGGATCGATTTACGAAAGGCAAATACTCCGTTTGCTTTGTAAGGGAAGTTCCTCCAGAGTTTAATAAGGTGAAGCTCTGCTGGCTTCCCTCATCTAATACTATGAATGCCAAAATACAAAACGACACCCCAAACACAGCAAAAAGTGCCACACATTTGGTGCAGGGTAAAAAAAAGCAAAAAACGCCCATCAAACGTGGCTAAAAACCGCACAAAGATGCTGAAAAAAGGTATATTAGCGATTTTGCTGCGTTTTTTGCTCATCGGCCGGCCCACTGAAATCAGAGAGGCGGGGTGCTAAACCGTGCAGGAAAACGAGGCTGGATGTTGTGCGCGTTTACAGAACGCACGTGATTGGTTATTCTTTGCAAAGCGAATTTTAACCTCTTTAACTAGACTAAGGGAAAATTCCCTTGCAGAGTGAACGGCCTCATCGCCTTTAGTAAATAAGCCCTTTTATTTACCCAATGAAATCTAGACAGGATTGGAACTGCAGACTATGGGATGTTGGAGCGTCGCGGCGCACGAAGGGTTGATGCAGACCTCAGCGATCTCCCTGGCAGCGGGTTAATATCGCAGCGGCGGATTGCGCTCAGAGAGAGCGGAGTTCGCACGCCGCGGTGTCAGAAATGACAAATTCCCTTCCTCTGGCCCTGCGCTCGCCACAAGCTGCCGTGTCAGCAGAGACGGGGAATTCGTTCTGCTGAATCAGAACGGGGCACAGCGTGGGCAGGGACGGCGCTAATTAGAAGAAGACGCCGCGCACGATTCGATGAGCACACACCACGGAGCACGTGCAGGGACGGGGAGATGAGATTGCAAGGCGCGAGGCGGCAATCACCCTTTACCATTTCACGAGCGCACGTAAAGCGGCGTGATTTCAAGCACGTTTATGAAATGTGGGAAAGCTGCCTGTCGCGCTTCTTTGTGCGACGACCCCTCCAAACACGGCAGAAAAAATGTACATCAAATGTGGGAGCGGCGGTTAAAAAACCGCACAAAGACGCTGAAAAAAGGTACATTAGCTACTTTGTTGCATTTTTACGTGCATTCACGAAACAGTAAAGGGTGGGTGAGTGTCGCCTCCAGGGGCGACTGACAACTCATGGGGCCCCCGGGCAATAGGGGATCATGGGGCCCCTGTGTCCTTGCCCACACTCAAAAAAGGTACCAGGGGCATCTCATGGGGCTCCCTACTGACCCCGGGCCCTCGGGCAGTGGCCAAGTTTCTAAATGGTCAATCCGCCCCTGGTCGCCTCAAATCGCCCGGCTGCACACCTTGCAGTCTCATCTCCCCGTCCCTCCCCGCGTGCCGCGGTGGGTGCTCACGGAATCGCGCGGCGTCTTCTCCTAATTAGCGGCGTCCCTCCGATCTGATTCAGCAGAACGAATTCCCCGTCTCTGCTGACATGGCAGCTTGTGGCAAGCGCAGGGCCAGAGGAAGGGAATTTGTCATCTCTGACACCGCGGCGTGCGAACTCCGCTCTCCCCGCGCACAACCAGCCGCTGCGATATAAACCCGCTTCCAGGGAGATCGCTGAGGTCTGCATCAACCCTTCGTGCGCCACGACGCTCCAACATCCCACAGTCTGCAGTTCCAGTCCTGTCTGGATTTCATTGGGTAATTAAAGAGGCTTATTTACTAAAGGCGATGAAGCCATTCACTCTGCAAGGGAATTTTCCCTTAGTCTAGTTAAAGAGGTTAAAATTCGCTTTGCAAAGAATAATGCAGGCCATAGATGGGTCGAAAATCGCACCGTTAGTGGGTTAATTGGTCGGCTGTTTTTCAGGGTTTTGGCATATTTTTTTTTATCGGTAAAGTTGGAAAAAAATCAGCCGACTTTGCCGATCGGCAGATTTTCCCGGCAATGATGGGCAAATCGGCCGATCGTTTTACCGAAAAAATCTGCACATGAGCCGTGACCTGCAAGAAGAAGAAAAAGAAGAAGAAAAAGAAGAAGAAGAATTCCAGTCCGCTTTTATATTTGACATGAAAAAGTATTGCAGTTGCATCAATGTATCTATTTGTATCCGAATAAAAACATCTGCATCCGAAATGGATACAAATGGATAAATTGTTGCAACCGCAAGACTTTTTCATGTCAAATCAGGGGTGGACTGACCATTTGGAAACTCGGGCACTGCCCGAGGGCCTGGGGTCAGTAGGGGGCCCCATGAGATGCCCCTGGTACCTTTTTCATAGGCTTTTCTGAGTTTGGGCAAGGACATGGGGCCCCATGATCCTCTATTGCCTGGGGGCCCCATGAGTTGTCAGTCCCCCCCTGTGTCAAATATAATAGCGGAGCTCTCTGCAGGGACAGAAGTAATTAAATGCCGGCTGTAGACGGGACGAAAATCGGCCGATTTTTTTTTACCATTGGTGGTAACGTCGGCCGATTGAACGACTGATTTTTCTTTTTTTTTTTTTAAAAACGGACGGTTTTTGACCCGTCTATGGCCTGCATAACCAATCATGTGTGTTCTGTAAACGCGCACAGAATCGGGCCTCATTCCTGCACAGTTCAGCACTCTCTGATTTCATTGGGCCGGCCAATGAGCGACAAAGGCAGCAAAATCGCTAATGTATCTTTTTTCATGATCTTTGTGCGGTTTTTAGCTGCGTTTGATGGGCGGTTTTTGCTTTTTTTACCCCGTACCAAATGTGTGGCTTTTTTTTTTGTTGCGTTTGAGGTGTCGTTTTGTGACACAAGTGTGACAGGCAGCATTTCATAAACGTGCGTGAAATTGCAGCGCTTTACGTTCATGAAATGGTAAAGGGTGAATGTGATCTCATAGATCCTCATAGATCCTCATAGATCCTCATAGATCATCATAGATCCGGAGATACTGGCGGTAATTCAGCGCCGGATGTCGCTGAGATTCATGAAGCGGTCCTCCTGAAGGCGATCGCGTCCTCTATGGAACGGCAAAGCGATGATCGTGTCCCTTTAACACGCTGTTGGCACAATGACAGGGCCTCCTGATTTTATTTAACCCCTTCCCTGCTCTCTTCCTGCACCTCCCACTCTCTCCCTTTCCTCCAGACTCTGCCAGCTGCTGTATGAGAAGTCAGAGATCCAAACATGTTTATCAGCCGCCTGAGAGGAACACGGAGCTCTGCTGACTCGTCACCCACTACTGAGCCACCCGAGACTGCGCCACGGCGTATGTGTGAGAGACAGCGATGTGACGAGCTGTGGATAAACAGTGTGGCAGACTGATCACTGGGGGGGGGGACTGAGGAAATGCCGCCTCCTGCCTACTACAAAGGTACAATGTACAGTCTGATCACTGGGGGAGGGGAGGGGAGACTGAGGAAATGCTTCTTTCTCTTTCTACAAAGTCACAATCAGGGGCGGACTGACAACTCATGGGGCCCCCGGGCAATAGGGGATCATGGGGCCCCTGTGTCCTTGCCCAAACTCAAAAAAGCCTATGAAAAAAGGTACCAGGGGCATCTCATGGGGCCCCCTACTGACCCCGGGCCCTCGGGCAGTGCCCGAGTTTCCAAATGGTCAGTCCACCCCTGGTCACAATGTTCAGTCCGATTACTGGGGGTGGGGAGACTGAAGAAATGCTTCCTCCTCCTTCTACAAAGTTACAGTGTACAGTCTGATCAATGGGGGAGGGGAGATTGAGGAAATGCCTCCTTCTACAAAGTTACAATGTACAGTCTGATCACTGGGGGAGGGGACACTGAGGCAATGACTCCTCTTCCTTCTACAAAGTTACAATGTGCAGTCTGATCACTGGGGGAGGGGAGACTGAGGCAATGCTTCCTCTTCCTTCTACAAAGTTACAATGTACAGTCTGATCACTGGGGGAGGGGAGACTGAGGCAATGACTCCTCCTCCTTCTACAAAGTTACAATGTGCAGATACATCCAAATAACGAGAATTTAGTTCAAGTTTTGATTGGGAATGATCTGCACATGAAACATTGTAACACATTTGTTTCCTCTCGGAGTCACACGGGGAGATAATGACTGATGATGATTGGAGGTCGATATTTCCTCAGTCTTCCACATTGGCCGGATAGGATGGATTGGGAACAGGGGCGGACTGACTATTTGTAAACTTGGGCACTGCCCGAGGGCCCGGGGTCAGTAGGGGGCCCCATAAGATGCCCCTGGTACCTTTTTCATAGGCTTTTTTGAGTTTGGGCCAGGACACAGGGGCCCCATGATCCCCTATTGCCCGGGGGCCCCATGAGTTGTCAGTCCGCCCCTGATTGGGAACCAACTGGATCACCCAACCCATAGTAACCCCATCCATCTCCTCGAAGCCCGGTCACTACGCTGCGATTGGCATATTATTAAACGGCGCGGCATAAGGCGGCAGGCAGCGACGCGCATTTTCCCGCACAAGAAAGTGCTGATGTGTAAATCTATCCTGAGCCGGGATGATGAGGAATAAATTCTGCGCTGAGCCCACTGAGGAGAGAAGGGATTTCGGGAAGATTGATGGAGCTGCGAAATGATCAACAATCACCATCAGTGAATTCTGTCCCCGGCGGAAATTCTCAATTTCACCAAATCGCTGACATCATATCTAGAGATGAGCGAATCGAACTAGGCGAACCGGAATTCGAGTCGAATTTCAGGAAATATTCGATTCGTGTCGAAACCGAAATTTTGCCTACTTCGGGTGCGCGAATCGAACATTTCCCGATCAGCCGGCAAAAGTGTCCCTGCAGTGAGCTCCGCTATTTCTGACAGTTCTCTGACAGAAGGAACACATGTTTAGCGGTTGAAACATTGTATCTATTAGTTTACATTTAGGATACAGATGTTTCAACCACTGTACATGTGAAGAAGTTGTGAGAGAACTGTCAGAAATAGAGGAACTCTGCACATACACTTTTTGCCGGCTTGGAATTATTCTTCTTTTCATCCTACTTCTTCTTCTTCTTCATCCTCAGAAGAAGAGGATGAGGATGAGGATGAAGAAGAAGAAGAAGAAGAAGAAGAAGAAGAAGAAGTAGGATGAAAAGAAGAATAATTCCAAGCCGGCAAAAAGTGTATGTGCAGAGTTCCTCTATTTCTGACAGTTCTCTCACAGCTTCTTCACATGTACAGCGGTTGAAACATCTGTATCCTAAATGGAAACTAATAGATACAATTTGTATCTATTAGTTTCCATTTAGGATACAGATATTTCAACCGCTGTACATGTGAAGAAGCTGTGAGAGAACTGTCAGAAATAGAGGAACTCTGCACATACACTTTTTGCCGGCTTGGAATTATTCTTCTTTTCATTCTTCTTCTTCTTCCTCATCCTCATCCTCATCCTCATCCTCTTCTTCTGAGGATGAGGATGAAGAAGAAGAAGAAGAAGAAGTAGGATGAAAAGAAGAATAATTCCAAGCCGGCAAAAAGTGTATGTGCAGAGTTCCTCTATTCTGCAGATACACTTAGAGGAGCTCTGCAGATACACTTAGAGGAGCTCTGCACATACACTTTTTGCCGGCTTGGAATTAATCTTATTTTCATCCTACTTCTTCTTCTTCTTCTTCTTCTTCTTCATCCTCATCCTCAGAAGAAGAAGAGGATGAGGATGAGGATGAAGAAGAAGAAGAAGAAGTAGGATGAAAATAAGAATAATTCCAAACCGGAAAAAAGTGTATGTGCAGAGCTCCTCTAAGTGTATCTGCAGAGCTCCTCTAAGTGTATCTGCAGAATAGAGGAACTCTGCACATACACTTTTTGCCGGAAACCGCTGTATGGAGTGAATGTCCCAGAACTGTCAGAAATAGACTATTTATGACAGTTCTGGGACATTCACTGCATACAGCTGTTTTAACCGCTGTATGGAGGGAATGTCATGGAACTGTCAGAAATAGACTATTAATGACAGTTCTGGGACTGTCCTTCAATGCAGCGGTTGAAACATTGTATGTATTTGTTTCCATAAATGGATCCATTTATGGAAACAAATACATACAATGTTTCAACCGCTGCATGGAAGGACAGTCCCAGAACTGTCATTAATAGTCTATTTCTGACAGTTCCATGACATTCCCTCCATACAGCGGTTAAAACAGCTGTATGGAGTGAATGTCCCAGATCTATCAGAAATAGACTATTTATGACAGTTCTGGGACATTCACTGCATACAGCTGTTTTAACCGCTGTATGGAGGGAATGTCATGGAACTGTCAGAAATAGACTATTAATGACAGTTCTGGGACTGTCCTTCAATGCAGCGGTTGAAACATTGTATGTATTTGTTTCCATAAATGGATCCATTTATGGAAACAAATACATACAATGTTTCAACCGCTGCATGGAAGGACAGTCCCAGAACTGTCATTAATAGTCTATTTCTGACAGTTCTATGACATTCCCTCCATACAGCGGTTGAAACCGCTGTATGGAGTGAATGTCCCAGAACTGTCAGAAATAGACAGAAACTGTCACAGAACTGTCCTTCTTCTCATCCTTCTCCTTCTTCTCATCCTTCTTCTCATCCTTCTTCTCATCCTTCTCCTTCTTCTCATCCTTCTCCTTCTTCTCATCCTTCTCCTTCTGCTCATCCTTCTTCTCATCCTTCTCCTTCTTCTCATCCTTCTCCTTCTCCTTCTTCTCATCCTTCTCCTTCTTCTCATCCTTCTCCTTCTCATCCTTCTCCTTCTCCTTCTCATCCTTCTCCTTCTTCTCATCCTTCTCCTTCTTCTCATCCTTCTCCTTCTCCTTCTTCTCATCCTTCTCCTTCTCCTTCTCATCCTTCTCCTTCTTCTCATCCTTCTCCTTCTCCTCATCCTTTTTCTTCTCATCCTTCTCCTTCTCCTTCTTCTCATCCTTCTCCTTCTTCTCATCCTTCTCCTTCTTCTCATCCTTCTCCTTCTTCTCATCCTTCTCCTTCTTCTCCTTCTTCTCATCATTCTCCTTCTTCTCATCCTTCTCCTTCTTCTCATCCTTCTCATCCTTCTTCTCATCCTTCTTCTTCTCATCCTTCTCCTTCTTCTCATCCTTCTCCTTCTCCTTCTTCTCATCCTTCTCCTTCTTCTCATCCTTCTCCTTCTTCTCATCCTTCTCCTTCTCATCCTTCTCCTTCTCCTTCTTCTCTTCCTTCTCCTTCTTCTCATCCTTCTCCTTCTTCTCATCCTTCTTCTTCTCATCCTTCTCCTCCTTCTTCTCATCCTTCTTCTCATCCTTCTTCTTCTCATCCTTCTCCTTCTTCTCATCCTTCTCCTTCTCCTTCTTCTCATCCTTCTCCTTCTTCTCATCCTTCTCCTTCTTCTCATCCTTCTCCTTCTTCTCATCCTTCTCCTTCTCCTTCTTCTCTTCCTTCTCCTTCTTATCATCGTTCTCCTTCTTCTCATCATTCTCCTTCTTCTCATCCTTCTCCTTCTTCTCATCCTTCTTCTTCTCATCCTTTTCCTTCTTCTCATCCTTCTTCTTCTCATCCTTCTTCTTCTCATCCTTCTCCTTCTCATCCTTCTCTTTCTTCTCATCCTTCTCCTTCTCTTTCTTCTCATCCTTCTCCTTCTTCTCATCCTTCTCCTTCTCCTTCTTCTCATCCTTCTCCTTATTCTCAGCCTTCTTCTTCTCATCCTTCTCCTTCTCATCCTTCTCCTTCTCATCCTTCTCCTTCTTCTCATCCTTCTCCTTCTTCTCATCCTTCTCCTTCTCCTTCTTCTCATCCTTCTCCTTCTCCTTCTTCTCATCCTTCTCCTTCTCCTTCTTCTCATCCTTCTCCTTCTTCTCATCCTTCTCCTTCTTCTCATCCTTCTCCTTCTCCTTCTTCTCATCCTTCTCCTTCTCCTTCTTCTCATCCTTCTCCTTCTCCTTCTCCTTCCTCATCTCCAAGGGCATTTAAATTAAAGGTACAGTGTTCTGCACTAATTTAAAGGCTCTCTGAAGCCTAGAAACCCTTTAAATAAGTCATCTTCGTAGCGGAGAAATTCGCATCGAATCGAATTTCACACTGGAATTCGCCGAATCAGCCGAATCGAATTTTTCATTTCTTCGCTTATCTCTAATCATATCAGCTCGCGAAAAAAAAACAATTCTTCAGGATATTTATAGAACACCAAAAATGTACGTTCACATCAGTCCCCGACCCCCAAAGAGCTTACAATCTAAGGTACCTAGCTCACATACATACCAAGGCCAATAATCCTACCAGCATGTTTCTGGAGCACAGAGCGTTCATGCAAACTCCATGCAGATATTCTTAACCAGGATTTGAACCAGAAACCCCAGTGCTGCAAGGGAGGAGTGTTAACCACTAAGCCACTCTACCTCTCCCCTTCCCCCCCCAGTCTTTATGGACAGTTAAGGGTATGTTAGGTGTTTTTCGGAGAGCGGGGATGTAGGACAACTTGTCTTTATGGATGGTTGAGGGTACAGTGGTGGTTTTTTCAAAGAGCGGGAGGATGGAGCTGAGCAAGTCTAGTGGTCTTTATGGACGAATCAAGGATACAGGCCCAGTTGTCTTTTATGGACATTTGAAGGTACAGTGATGGTTTTTTGGAGAGCAGGGATTCAGGACCAGTTGTCTTTATGCATGGTTAAAGGTATGGTGGTGGTTTTTCGGAGAGCGGGGATGTACAGTAGGACAACTTGTCTTTATGGATGGTTGAGGGTATGGTGGTGGTTTTTAGGAGAGCAGGGGGGTGGGGTGGGGGGGGGGAGCAGGTCTAGTGGTCTTTATGGACAAATAAGGGTACAGTGATGTTTTTTTGGAGAACAGGGATACAGGCCCAGTTGTCTTTATAGACATTTGAAGGTACAGTGATGGTTTTTTGGAGAGCAGGGATTCAGGACCAGTTGTCTTTATGTATGGTTAAAGGTATGGTGGTGGTTTTTCGGAGAGCGGGGATGTACTGTAGGACAACTTGTCTTTATGGATGATTGAGGGTATGGTGGTGGTTTTTAGGAGAGCAGGGGGGGGGGGGGGGGGAGCAGGTCTAGTGGTCTTTATGGACAAAGAGGGGAACAGTGATGTTTTTTTGGAGAACAGGGATACAGGCCCAGTTGTCTTTATAGACATTTGAAGGTACAGTGATGGTTTTTTGGAGAGCAGGGATGCAGACCAGTTGTCTTTATGGATGGTTAAAGGTATGGTGATGGTTTTTTGCAGAGCGGGAATGCAGGACAACTTGTCTTTATGGATGGTTGAGGGTACAGTGGTGGTTTTTCGGAGCGGAGGGGGGTGGGGCTGAGCAAGTCTAGTGGCATTATGGAAGGATAAGGGTACGGTGATGGTTTTTTGGAGAACAGGGATACAGGCCCAGTTGTCTGTTATGGACATTTGAAGGTCCATAACATTGATTTTTTTTGGAGAGCAGGGATGCAGGACCAGTTGTCTTTCTAGATGGTTAAGGTTCCAGTAATGGTTTTTTGGAGAGCAGGGATGCAGGACCAGTTGTCTTTAAGCATGGTTAAAGGTATGGTGGTAGTTTTTCGGAGAACGGGGATGTAGGACAACTTGTCTTTATGGATGGTTAAAGGTATGGTGGTGGTCTTTATGGACGAATAAGGGTACATTGATGGTTTTTTGAAGAGCAGGGATACAGGCCCAATTGTCTTTATGGACATTTGAAGGTACAGTAATGGTTTTTCGGAGAGCGGGGGGGGGGTGGGGGGGGTGGGCTGTGCAAGTCTAGTGGTCTTTATGGACGGATAAGGGTACATTGATGGTTTTTTGAAGAGCAGGGATACAGGCCCAATTGTCTTTATGAACATTTGAAGGTAGAGTGATGGTTTTTCGGAGAGCAGGGATGCAGGACCAGTTGTCTTTCTAGATGGTTAAGGTTCCGGTAATGGTTTTGTGGAGAGCGGGGATGCAGGACAACTTGTCTTTATGGATGGCTAAAGGTATGGTGGTGGTTTTCTGGAGAGCAGGGATGCAGGACAACTTGTCTTTATGGATGGTTGAGGGTACAGTGGTGGTTTTTTGGAGAGCAGGGATACAGGCCCAGTTGTCTTTATGGATGTTTGAATGTACAGTGATGTTTTGTTGGAGAGCAAGGATGCACGACCAGTTGTCCTTATGGATGGTTAAGGTTCCAGTAATGGTTCTTTGTGGATGAGTAAGGGTATGGTGGTGTTTTTTTGGAGAGTAGGGATACAGGTTCAGTTGTCTTTATGGACAGATAAATGTACGGGGGTGGTTTTTCTCAGAGAAGGGAGGCAGGTCCAGCAGTCTTTATGGGCAGTTAAAGGTAATGTGGTGGTTTTTCGGCGAGCGGGGATGCAGGTCCAGTTGTTTTTATGGATAATTAAGGGTACGGTAATGGTTTTTTGGAGAGTGGGGATGCAGGACTACTTGTCTTTCAGCAAGGTTAAAGGTATGGTGGTGGTTTTTCAGGGAGAGCAGGGGGGTGGGGGGTGGAGAAGGTCTAGTGGTCTTTATGGTGGTGTTTCTTTGGAGAGCAGGGATACAGGTTCAGTTGTCTTTATGGACAGTTAAAGGTACAGTGGTTGTTTGTCGGAGAGCGGGGATATAGACCAGTTGTCTTTATGGATGGTTAAAGGTATGGTTGAGGTTTTTTGGAGAGTGGGGATGCAGGGCAAGTTTTCTTAATGGACGGTCAAAGGTACAGTGGTGTTTTTTTTGTAGAGCGGGGATACAGGTCCACTTGTCTTTATGGATGGTTAAGGGTACAGTAATGGTTTTTTGGAGAGCGGGGAAGCAAGACCAGTTGTCTATGGATGGTTTAAGGTATCGTGGTGGTTTTTTGTAGAGTTGGGATGCAGAACAAGTTGTCTTTATGGACATTTCAAGGTACAGTGGTGATTTTTTTGGAGAGCAGGGATGCAGGACAACTTGTGTTTATGGGTGGTTGAGGGTATGGTGGTGGTTTTTCAGAGAGCAGGAGGGTTGGGGATGAAGCAGGTTTAGTGGTCTTTGTGGATGAGTAAGGGTATGGTGGTGTTTTTTTGGAGAGCAGGGATACAGGTTCAGTTGTCTTTATGGACAGATAAATATACAGTGGTAGTTTTTCTCAGAGAAGGGGGCAGGTCCAGTATTTATGGGCAGTTAAAGGTAATGTGGTGGTTTTTCGGAGAGTGGGGATGCACGTCCAGTTGTCTTTATGGATAGTTAAGGGTACGGTAATGGTATTTTAGAGAGTGAGGATGCAGGACAAGTTGTCTTTATGGACATTTGAAGGTACAGTGGTGGTTTTTCGGAGAGTGGGGATGCAGGACAAGTTGTCTTTATGGACATTTGAAGGTACAGTGGTGGCTTTTCGGAGAGCGGGGATGCAGGACAAGTTGTCTTTATGGACATTTGAAGGTACAGTGGTGGTTTTTCGGAGAGTGGAGATGCAGGACAAGTTGTCCTTATGGACATTTGAAGGTACAGTGATGGTTTTTGGGAGAGCGGGGATGCAGGACAAGTTGTCTTTATGGACATTTGAAGGTACATTGATGGTTTTTCTGAGAGTGCGGATGCAGGACAAGTTGTCTTTATGGACATTTGAAGGTACCGTGATGGTTGTTCTGAGAGTGGGGACGCAGGACAAGTTGTCTTTATGGAAGGTTAAAGCTACAGTGGTGTTTTTTCTGAGATTGGGGATGCAGGACAAGTTGTCTTTATAGACATTTGAAGGTACAGTGGTGGTTTTTCTGAGAGTGGGAATGCAGGACAAGTTGTCTTTATGGACATTTGAAGGTACAGTGATGGTTTTTCGGAGAGTAGGGATGCAGGACAAGTTGCCTTTATGGATATTTGAAGGTGCAGTGATGGTTTTTTTTGGAGAGCAGGAATGCAGGACAAGTTGTCTTAATGGACAGTTAAAGGTACAGCGGCGGTTTTTCGGTGAGCGGGCATGCAGGTCGCGCCCACTCTGACCCTGGAACACAAAGTGCCACTTATATAAGAGAGAAAACACAGTCAGCAGAGTGAAGGCCACGCACACAATTCACCGATCCGCTCAATGTGGCAGATGACATTCCTCCAGCTGAATCAACAATGGCAATGTGAAGGCCACACGGAAAATGAATGTACCGCGCGCTCTGTGCGCCGTACCCGTTAACCCCTCCCACACCAGCAGGCTCCAGCGGCCCATCAGCCTTGGCGGTGGCGCGTAGATCCAACGGCGGTTGCAGGGTTAATGGAACTGCGTTGAGGGGGAGATAGGTGTGAGAGGGAGGCGGGGGGGGGGGGGGGCGGGGTGTCTCTGTACCAGCTGGAACAAAGCCGGATCTGAATGGGCCGAGATGAAAAGCAGAAATATAAAGAAGTGATGAGAGCGCCGAGGGTACAGATTGTGCGCGAGACGCTGGCTGCGGGGGCAGCGGGGAGACAATGGATACCGGCTCTACCTATTGAGCCATACGGAAGGCGAAGTGGGGGGGGGCACAAAGACTGGAAAGTGGGAATGGGGCAACCCAGAATTTTCTACCCCAAAAAAAGGCTTTTAATGGACACAGCCCATATTATTTATATGGGATGGGAGGTGACCCAACTTTATTGTTTAATGGCAGGACAGAAAAGTCAGGTCACCAGCCTGGTTGCACAGTCTGACGGGGCTGTGTACATCTCAGGCCTGAATGGACAGAATAAGAAATCTCTATGTGGTTTGAGTGTTTCTTCCAGATCTGAGCCGTCATCCAGTGTGAGACTTCCTGGAATAAAGACCGCCCACTGCTGCCCTCTCTGCTTGTGCAGGGGGACTGGTCTTGTCTCCGCCCCCTCCTGTATTCTCTGCCTTCAGCCTGTAGTGGGTGGAGCCTGCTTGGGCCCCTCCTATAGCTCTGCTCCCTGCAAGGTGACTGGTAATTTCCTGACTAATTTAGTTTACTTTGCTTATTCGTTTTCGTCCAGATTAGAATTTTTCCAATGGATTCGAATAGAAAATATTGTATCGATCCGAATTCCGTGCGAAGAATAGCAGACTCTATTCTATTCAAAATTCAAAATTTGAATTTCCGAAGACAGTTATATTCTTTTGATTTTATTCTATTATTTTCTATTCTATTCTACTCTTTTCTATTCTATTCCTTTATTTTCCATAGTATTTAATTCTGTTCTTTTTTGTTCTATTTTTTTTTTATTCTTTTTTTTTTCGATATTCGAATTTCGGAAGGCAGCTGTATTCTATTCTTTATTTTCTATTCTATTCCTCTATTTTCTATTCTATTTTACTCTATTCTTTTCAGTTCTATTCTATTCCTTTATTTTCTATTATTTTGTATTCTATTCTTTTATTTTCTATTCTTTTCTATTCTGTTCTGTTTTACTCTATTCTTTTCTATTATATTGTATTATATTCGAATTTCGGAGGACAGCTATATTCTTTCTATTTTATTCTTTTCTATTCTTTTATTTTCTATTATATTATTTTCTATTCTATTTTCTATTCTCTTCCTCTATTTTCTATTCTATTCTGTTCTTTTCTATTCTATTTTTTTTATTTTCTATTCTGTCTTACTCTAATCTTTTGTATTCTATTCTGTTTCATTCAGTTCTATTCTTTTCGAAATTCGAATTTTGGTAGACAGCTATATTCTATTTTATTCTATTTTACTCTATTCTTTTCTTACTATTCCTCTATTTTCTATTCTATTTTACTCTCTTCTTTTCAGTTCTATTCTATTCCTTTATTTTCTATTCTTTTTTATTCTATTATTTTATTTTCTATTCTGTTCTGTTTTACTCTATTCTTTTCTATTATATTATATTTGTATATTGGAAGACAGCTATATTCTATTTTATTCTATTTTACTCTATTCTTTTCTTTTCTATTTTTTTTCTTTTCTATTCCTCTATTTTATTTTTACTCTATTCTTTTCTATTTTATTGTTTTCTATTCAATTATTTTCTGTTTTATTCCTTTATTTTCTATTATTATTATTGTTTTCAAAATTAGAATTTCGGAAGACAGCTATATTCTTTTTATTTTTTTATTTTTTTATTCTTTTCTATTCTTTTTTTTCCATTATATTATTTTCTATTCTCTTCCTCTTTTCTCTATTCTATTCTGTTTTATTCAATTCTATTCATTTTGAAATTCGACTTTTGGAAGACAGCTATATTCTTTCCATTTTATTCTATTTTACTCTATTATTTTCTATTCTATTACTCTATTTTTAATTTTATTTTACTCTGTTCTTTTCTATTCTATTGTTTTCTATTTAATTCTTTTCTGTTTTATTCCTTTCTTTTCTATTCTATTCAATTTCTATTGTTTTCAAAAGTTGAATTTCGGAAGACGGCTATATTCTTTCTTTTCTTTTTTCTTTTCTATTTTTTCTATTCTATTTTTTTTTCAAATTCAGTTTCATTTTGAATTTTGGACGACATTTTGTTTTGTTATTTCAGATTCCTTTTAATCCATAACTATTGTAATTCGGATACATGGCAATCTCCGAATTACGAAAATTTAGTCCGAGTTTTGATTCGGAACGAAATAGACCGCACATGTCTAGTCAGGACACCAGCCTGGAGCAATGATGTGCAGCTGATGCGGCGTGTAGACGGGAAATGTCAGCAAAGAGGCTGCAGGAGATCGGCAGCACGGAGATGGGGCTCAGGGTAACATCTATGGTATTTGTTTTAGGATGCTACAACCAGAAGTGGTCTGTCTGTAGATTTGTAGATGGCTGGCAGCCCTGATGTGTGTGGTGGGGTGCGGGAAAAGGATGGCAGCGAGTCAGGCTCGCACCTGGGCCCCCTCGGCTCCTTCATATCCAATTAAAAAAGGAGAAAACACGGGGAGCGCAGCCCAGAGTGATTTATGTTATTCATTTACTGCTGACTCTCCTTCGGATGAGATGGCGGCGGGCGGTGGATTTACTATTGTACTCCCAGTTTTGGCAATGTTGCTGTAGTGCCGTTTCTGCAAATTCTGATCTGAAGTGCATGCGATGAATGGAGAACGTTCGTCTTTATTTATCGAATGTTTCTTCTAGAGGTTCATCACCCTTCCAGGATCGCACAGGAAACTGAGAGAATGAGCCCAGCTGTCCTGGCATCCTGCTTTTCTGCGTTTCTCATGTGTAGGGCGACCCATTGAATGGCAGCCCTACACGCCACATACAAAAACGCATGGAAAATGCACAGGAGCACGCGCCGTCACGTCTATAGGTGTGAGCCCAACTCTACAAGGTCCAGCAGGTGATGAGATCACAGTGTTGACTTACAGGTGAAACATGAAAAATGAGAATATGGTGCAAAAGTTGATTTATTTCAGTGCAGCAACTTAAAAGGTGAAACTAATATATGAGACTCATTACATGCAAAGCAAGATAGTTCAAGCCGTGATTTGTCATCATTGTGATGATTATGGCTTACAGCTCATGAAAACCCCAAATCCACAATCTCAGAAAATGAGAATATTGTGAAAAGGTGGAATATTCTCGGCTCAAAGTGTCCCACTCTAATCAGCTCATTCAGCCATAACACCTGCAAAGGGTTCCTGAGCCTTTAAATGGTCTCTCAGTCTGGTTCAGTAGGAATCACAATCATGGGAAAGACTGCTGACCTGACACCATCACTGACACCCTCCATAAGGAGGGAAAGCCTCAAAAGGGAATTGCAAAAGAAGTTGGATGTTCCCAAAGTGCTGTATCAAAGGACATTAATAGAAAGTTACCTTTTGAGGCTTTCCCTCCTTATGGAGGGTGTCAGTGATGGTGTCAGGTCAGCAGTCTTTCCCATGATTGGGATTCCTACTGAACCAGACTGAGAGACCATTGAAAGGCTCAGGAACCCTTTGCAGGTGTTATGGCTGAATGAGCTGATTAGAGTGGGACACTTTGAGCCGAGAATATTCCACCTTTTCACAATATTCTCATTTCCTGAGATTGTGGATTTGGGGTTTTCATGAGCTGTAAGCCATAATCATCACAATGATGACAAATCACGGCTTGAACTATCTTGCTTTGCATGTAATGAGTCTCATATATTAGTTTCACCTTTTAAGTTGCTGCACTGAAATAAATGAACTTTTGCATGATATTCAAATTTTTCGAGTTTCACCTGTATACCAGTGCTGGTCAACTTTCTTGGTATGAAGGCTTTAGGTGTGGCCCCCAATATGACATACAGTCAGGTCCATAAATATTGGGACATGGACACAATTCTAACATTTTTGGCTCTATACACCACCACAATGGATTTGAAATGAAACGAACAAGATGTGCTTTAACTGCAGACTGTCAGCTTTAATTTGAGGGTATTTACATCCAAATCAGGTTAACGGTGTAGGAATTACAACAGTTTGCATATGTGCCTCCCACTTGTTAAGGGACCAAAAGTAATGGGACAGAATAATAATCATAAATCAAACTTTCACTTTTTAATACTTGGTTGCAAATCCTTTGCAGTCAATTACAGCCTGAAGTCTGGAACGCATAGACATCAGCAGACGCTGGGTTTCATCCCTGGTGATGCTCTGCCAGGCCTCTACTGCAACTGTCTTCAGTTCCTGCTTGTTCTTGGGGCATTTTCCCTTCAGTTTTGTCTTCAGCAAGTGAAAT
Source organism: Staurois parvus (assembly GCF_062004578.1). Taxonomy (NCBI): domain Eukaryota; kingdom Metazoa; phylum Chordata; class Amphibia; order Anura; family Ranidae; genus Staurois; species Staurois parvus. The sequence goes on along the minus strand of NW_028318903.1, from coordinate 66,600 downwards.
GCTCAATCGGATTCAGGTCAGGTGATTGACTTGGCCATTGCAGAACATTCCACTTCTTTCCCTTAAAAAACTCTTTGGTTGCTTTTGCAGTCTGCTTTGGGTCATTGTCCATCTGCACTGTGAAGCGTCCAATGAGTTGTGAAGCATTTGGCTGAATATGAGCAGATAATATTCCCGAAACACTTCACAATTCATCCGGCTGCTTCTGTCAGCAGTGACATCATCAATAAATACAAGAGAAGCAGTTCCATTGGCAGCCATACATGCCCACGCCATGACACTACCACCACCATGATCACTGATGAGGTGGTATGCTTAGGATCATGAGCAGTTCCTTCTCCATCCTCTTCTCTTCCCATCACTCTGGTACAAGTTGATGTCGGTCTCATCTGTCCATAGGATGTTGTTCCAGAACTGTGAAGGCTTTTTTACATGTCGTTTGGCAAACTCTAATCTGGCCTTCCTGTTTTTGAGGCTCACCAATGGTTTCCATCTTGTGGTGAACCCTCTGTATTCACTCTGGTGAAGTCTTCTCCTGATTGGTGACTTTGACACACATACACCTACCTCCTGGAGAGTGTTCTTGATCTGGACAACTGTTGTGAAGGGTGTTTTCTTCAGGGAAAGAATTCTTCAGTCATCCATCACAGTTGTTTTCTGTGGTCTTCCGGGTCTTTTGGTGTTGCTGAGCTCACCGGTGCGTTCTTTCTTTTTAATAATGTTCCAAACAGTTGTTTTGGCCACGCCTAATGTTTTTGCTATCTCTCTGATGGGTTTGTTTTGCTTTTTTCAGCCTAATGATGGCTTCACTGATAGTGACAGCTCTTTGGATCTCATCTTGAGAGTTGACAGCAACAGATTCCAAATGCAAATAGCACACTTGAAATGAACTCTGGACCTTTTATCTGCTCATTGTAATTGGGATAATGAGGGAATAACACACACCTGGCCATGGAACAGCTGAGAAGCCAATTGTCCCATTACTTTTGGTCTCTTAACAAGTGGGAGGCACATATGCAAACTGTTGTAATTCCTATACCGTTCACCTGATTTGGATGTAAATACCCTCAAATTAAAGCTGACAGTCTGCAGTTAAAGCTCATCTTGTTCGTTTTATTTCAAATCCATTGTGGTGGTGTATAGAGCCAAAAATGTTAGAATTGTGATGATGTCCCAATATTTATGGACCTGACTGTATAACATTCAAAGAAAAATCAGAGATACTACAGGAGATGGTCAGAGACTGCAGACACAATACAGGAGATGGTCAGAGATTGCAGATGTACTATAGGAGATGGTCAGAGACTGCAGACATAGTACAGGAGATGGTCAGAGACTTCAGACATAATACAGGAGATGGTCAGAGACTGCAGCCATGATACAGGAGATGGTCAGAGACTGCAGACATGGTACAGGAGACGGTCAGAGACTGCAGACATACTACAGGAGAGGGTCAGAGACTGCAAACATACTACAGGAGAGGGTCAGAGACTGCAGATGTACTACAAGAGATGGTCAGAGACTGTAGACATGATACAGGAGATGGTCAGAGACTGCAGACATGATAAAAGAGATGGTCAGAGACTGCAGATGTACTAAAAGGAGATAGTCAGAGACTGCAGACATAGTACAGGAGCTGGTCAGAAACTGCAGACACAATACAGGAGATGGTCAGAGACTGCAGACATAGTACAGGAGATGGTCAGAGATTGCAGATGTACTATAGGAGATGGTCAGAGACTGCAGACATAGTACAGGAGATGGTCAGAGACTGCGGACATAGTACAGGAGAGGGTCAGAGACTGCAGACATGACACAGGAGATGGTCAGAGACTGCAGACATGACACAGGAGATGGTCAGAGACTGCGGACATAATACAGGAGATGGTCAGAGACTGCAGACATGATACAGGAGAGGGTCAGAGACTGCAGACATGATACAGGAGAGGGTCAGAGACTGCAGACATGATATAGGAGAGGGTCAGAGATTGGAGATATAGGACTTGTTGGAGACTGGTGACATATTTCAGGAGACCATCATAGACTGGAGACATATTACATGAGACTGCTGGAAATAACTACTATAACAGAGCAATAGGGAAACACAGATGGGTGTCCGAAGGGACCCTGGGGGCTGAGCAAAAAGTGCCAAAGGTTGGGAACCGCAGGTTAGGCACTGCAGGTTGGGCACTGCAGCCCTAAACAGTACAAAAGGAACCCACAATATACACAGCATTATCTTTGATGTGTGAAGGAGATACAATGTCTTCCTTGCGATAAATCTCCTCCTCCCCGAATAGTTCCCCTTATGGCGATCGCTCGTCCCCGGAGCGGAGAGCGCTGAACAATGCTGTCGCTGCAACCCCCCCCCCCCGCTGCACCCCCCCACCCCCACCCCGGCCCCCTCGGACATCGATGGGTTAATGATGCTTCTGCATTTCTCCGCGGGCCGGTCCGCTGTGGATGGGGTTGCCATGGCAACGGCCAAAAGCACTTTAAACAAATATAATTCATTAACAGACAGGAATGAAAGAACATCGAGAAACGCATCAACCGCCGCCGAGGATCTCAACGCAATCATGTTGACATTAATCTCCTGTTTATATTGTCTTTACACTGATAATAATCTCCGTGGCAGGAGCGCTCCCCTCCCCCGGCCGTATAATCTGCACAATATCATAATGTAAATTTTATTTTGTAATCTGCCCTGCGGTCCCGGGATCAGGAGGGGGTCTCGCACGCGCGGGAGGCCGCCGGGGATGGGGGAGGGGGGGGGGGTAGAGGGTGTTTAGGAGGAACTTTGACAGGATTGTGCTCTATATATATATACTGTATATCTCCTGTGTTTCTATATATATATAAAATATAATATGATACAATGTAACATAATATAATATGTTGCATTAATGTAAGTTGATAAACTCGTGCAAATACTATTGCCATCTATGTGGCCAGTGCGAAGCATTGTTCTGGCGGGGAAAGCTCCTCCCATGTGGGCGTTGCCTATGTAAATGCAGCCCGCCTAGGAACGCCCACTCCTCCAGACCAACACCCGCCCATCGGGGCATTTTAATATTTGCATAACTCCTCCCACTGCTTGGATCAGGGCTGTGGGCTCTTGAGAGACCTACCGAGGCAGGGAGTTTTGTAAAGCACCCCGCTGACCCCTCCCACCAGCCACGATCTGCCTGCATTGCATAGAGAAGCACAGAGATGCAGTGATAAAACAAGGTATAGAATGGAACGGAAAAAGCTTTATTTAAAAATTGCACCAGCAGGCCGATGATGGGGGGGGGGAAAGGAAGAATCAAGGAAGGAAAGAATATAATTTTCGGCTTTAAAGCTTATATTGGATTTTAGTGATTGGGTTCAGATCCACTTTAAAAATGAATTCTTTTAAATAAACTCGGTCCTGCATTTTCTAAGACCGCATTATTATCCCCGGACGGCTTACTGCCTATCTGCCTTTTAAATCATCCTAACAACAGCCACCCAGAGCTGCAATTCCCCAATCTGCCGCTTTATGTGAAGCGGTCTCGGAGGACCGTGGAGCGCGCCGCACAGAACTCAGACTTGTTTATTAAACTGGAAAATAAATACTGCATTTAAATCCTCCGGCTTCATAAATATTTACTTAAAAAGCTTTCGAATTACGCCTAGGTGATGGTAAGTGAAAGGAACATGCGGCAGAGGGAGATTGTATGGCGCACTCGGACAGATCTGTAAACCGGGGAAGGGGGGCGATCTGCAGACGTCGGTGCAATCCTTGAAAATCAGGGACCTCTGCATTACGGTCCTGAGAGCAGGAGGCTTTTGCCGCGCTGCCCCCACGTAGCGGCGCCGTCCGCCACATCACCTCCCGCAGGTTTAATGAACTCACAAATCTCAATTAGTGAAAACATTTGCTAAGCTTTTAAATTATTCATATCACACAAAATGATTTTCCTACATGCTCCCAGGGATGGAGCGGGTCCTCCGAGAGATGTCAGAGGAAGAGCGTGGCGCTGTGTTTACATTCCGCTGTGTGCACCGGGAGGTTTCGGCGGGCTGGAGGGAGCTCACTGCGCAAGCTCTGCCGCTCGCTTTCTCATTGATTTGTCCTATTTTACAAGTTAATACTGTATATGGAAGGAACACATTAATGGCGGCGCTGACCAGAAATGCGCTACGAGGAAGAGAGCCAGGAGGATGAGTAGTCCAATATATGTGAGTCTGTGGCCACCTCACTATCACACCTTTATGAGCTTGTTGAATACCCATTCCAATAACATGGCCATTAATACGTCGTTAGCTCTCAACATGGCCATTAATATGGAGCTGACAACCATCCCTCTAAATGGCCCCTAATATGAAGTTGCCCATTACCATGGCCATTAATATGGAGTTGCTCCTCACATGGTCCTTAATATGAAGTTGCCCTTGAACATGGTCCTTAATATGAAGTCGCCCTTCAACATGGCCATTAATAGGGAGTTATCTTTCAACATGGCCTATAATAAGTGGTTGTCCTGCAACGTGGCCATTAATACGGAGCTGAACTTCAACATGACCATTAATATGGAGTCGCCCTTCAACATGGTCATTAATAGGGAGTTACCTTTCAACGTGGCCAATTATAAGGAGTTGTCCTGCAACATGGCCATTAATAGGGAGTTGCCCTTCAACATGGCTATTAGTATGAAGTTGCCCTTCAATATGGCCATTAATATGGAGTTGCCCTTTAAACATGGCCGTTAATATGGATTTGCCCTTACAAATGGCCATAATAGGGAGTTGCCCTTACAAATGGCCGTAATAGGAAGTTGCTCTTCAACATGGCCATTAATAGGAAGTTGCTCTTAAACATGGCCATAAACATGGAGTTCCTCTTCAACATAGCCATAAATAGGGAGTTATTCATCAACATGGCCAATAATATGGAGTTACCCATCAACATAGCTATTAATAGGGAGCTACTGTTCAACGTGGCCATTAAAAGGGAGTTACCCTTCAACATGGCCAATGATATGGAGATTCCCTTTAACATGGCAATTAATAGGGAGTTGCCCTTCAACATGGCCATTAATATGGAGTTGACCCCCAATATGGTCATTAATATGGAGTTGACCACAAACATGGCCATTAATAAGGAGTTACCCAACAACGTGGCTATTAATAGGAAGTTACCTTTGAACATGGCCATTAATATGGAGTTGCCCTTCAACATGGCCATTAATATGGAGTTACTCATCAATATGGCTACTAATAGGGAGTTACCTTTCAACATGGCATTGATATGGAGTTGCCATTCAACATGGTCATTAATATGGAGTTGTCCTTTAACATGGCTATTAATAGGAAGTTGTCTTTCAACATGTCCATTAATATGGAATTACCCTTCAACATGTCCATTAATATGGAGTTGCCCTTCAACATGGCCATGATTAGGGAGTTGCCCTTCAACATGGCCATTAATATGGAGTTGCCCTTTAACATGGCCATTAATATGAAGTTACTCTTCAACATTGCCATGAATAGGGAGTTGCCCTTCAACATGGCCAATAATATGGAGTTACCCATCTAAATGGCTATTAATAGGGAATTACCTTTCAACATGGCCATTAATAGGGAGTTGCCCTTCAACAGGGCCATTAATATGGAGTTGTCCTTTAACATGGCCAGTAATATGGAGTTGCCCATCAACATGGCCATTAATATGGATTTGCCCTTCAACATGGCCATGATTAGGGAGTTGCCCTTCAACATGGCCATTAATATGGAGTTGCCCTTTAACATGGCCATTAATATGAAGTTACTCTTCAACATTGCCATGAATAGGGAGTTGCCCTTCAACATGGCCATTAATATGGAGTTACCCATCTAAATGGCTATTAATAGGGAATTACTTTTCAACATGGCCATTAATAGGGAGTTGCCCTTCAACATGGCCATTAATATGGAGTTGTCCTTTAACATGGCCAGTAATATGGAGTTGCCCATCAACATGGCCATTAATATGGATTTGCCCTTCAACATGGCCATTAATAGGGTGTTGCCCTTAATACATGGACATTAATATGGAGTTGCCCTTTAACATGGCCATTAATAGGGAGCTGACCCCCAATATGGCCATTAATATGGAGTTGACCTCCAACATGGCCATTAATATGGAGTTGACCTCCAACATGGCCATTAATATGGAGTTGTCCTTCAACATGGCCACTGATAGGGAGTTGCCCTTCAACATGGCCATAATATGGAGTTGACCCCCCCCCCCCCAACATGGTCGTTAATATAGTTTTGCCTCACAATGGCCATTTATTATTATTATTATTATTATACAGGATTTATATGGCGCCAACAGTTTGCACAGCACTTTGAAACCTGAGGGCAGACAGTACAGTTACATTACAATTCAATAGAGGAGGAATCACAGGACCCTACTCATTAGAGCTTACAATCTTATGGGGTTGGCAACTCCCCTCCATGGCCATTTATATGGAGTTGGCTCCTTTGTGGCTATACCAGCCTCCACTCTTCTGGGAAGACTTTTCACAAGATTTCAGAGTGCTGTGGGAATTTGTACTCATTTGTGAGGTCAGGTACTGATGTTGGATGAGAAGACCTGGCTCACCAACGTCGTTCCATTTCATCCCAAGGGAGTTTTGTAGGGTTGTTTTGCCTTTATGGAGCTGGCTTGGTACACAGGGGCACAGTCACACTGGAACAGAAAAGGGTCTTCACCAAATTATTACCACAATGCTGGAAGAGAACAATTTTTCTTCAATGCCATTGTAAGATGTAGCATTACCAGGACCCTTCACTGGAAACACCTGGATTCCATCATTGGAAGGGGGTCCACATACTTCAGGATGTATAGTCAACCTGATTTCTGGTAAAATATTAGGAAAAATAAGTCATCGCATAATGCAGAAGATGGAAAAAAAGACACAGTAATTTGAAAAAATGTATTGGCTCCCACCAAATGTGAGGTGTGTAACTTTGGTGGGGAGTGGTGATGCTACAGGGAACAAGGCTGGGTTCTGCATGTGAGGGATAATCAGCTCACTCTAGTATCAGAAACTGGAGGCCTGAACTATGGCAAACATACCAACTTACCAAGCACACCGGATGTGTCTTCCTCTCTCACCCTTTTGGAGAGTATCTCGTGAACAATGAATGTTTGCAGTCAGTTACTATATAAGATCAGTAAAATTATAATTTTTGGACCTTTTTTGCTGCTGCATTTGGCCTGACTTCTCTCCTGCTTATATAGTTGAATAGGCCATGACAAGCTGAGATATCTAATGTAGGTTGACACTTGGGCTTCTTCAAGCGTTTTGGGGCTTTTTGTTGTGCGTGTTTGTACACTCGGTTTCTGGGTGTTTTTGTTTTGGCCAATGGAAAGCTAGTTACTAGGACAAGGTGAGGCAAGAAATCAAGGGAAAACATGCATTTTCAGATGTTTTTCAGGTGCTCCCTTTGAAGTCTATAGGGACCAAAACTGCCTCAAAGAAGCTTATCTATTTTTTTGAACTTCAAACACCAAGTTGGTGGTGTCAGCGGGAAATGTGGATGAATTAAAAATAAAACTTCAGATGTGTTTCTTAGTAAGTGCAATGTACAGAGATATGGATAGTTATAGTCCAGGGGTGGGCAAACTTTTTGACTTGAGGGCCGCAATGGGTTCATATATTGGACCCGGGGGCCGGACCAAGAGTAGATGAATGATGTGTATGTGTCATCCATAGTAAGTATAGTAATATTCCCCCATAGTAAGCATAGTAATTAATCCCCCATATAGTAATTCATCCCCCATAGTAATTCGTCCCCCATATAGTAATTCGTCCCCCATATAGTAATTCATCCCCCATATAGTAATTCATCCCCCATAGTAATTCATCCCCCATATAGTAATTCATCCCCCATATAGCAATTCATCCCCCATAGTAATTCATCCCCCACATAGTAATTCATCCCCACATAGTAATTCATCCCCCATATAGTAATTCATCCCCCATAGTAATTCATCCCCCATATAGTAATTCACCCCCCCTATAGTAATTCATCCCCCATATTAATTCATCCCCCATATTAAGTCCCCAATCCCCCCTGTGTCAATTCACTTACCTTTGCTCCGCACGTTCCTCTCGCCGTGTTCCCGCGCCCTTCCGGTGTAGTATGAAAATCTGTCTCCTATGAGGATCTGTCCCCCTCGACGTATCTGCGCATGTGCCAGTTTCAGGCATTAGCAGCCGATCGGCGATCTCCGGCACATGCGCAGATACGTCGAGGGGGACAGATCCTCATAGGAGACAGATTTTCACGCTACACCGGTCTTCCGGGCGGACTGTGAGAGGAGCCTAGCTCCGCGGGCCGGATTAAAAGGTCCGCCGGGCCGTATACGGCCCGCGGGCCGTAGTTTGCCCATTGCTGTTATAGTCTCATCCACACAAACTGAACTGGATGGACCGATGTCTTTATTCAACCTCAACAACTACAGTATGTATGTAGCTATACTGTATATAAAACACCAACACTTCTTCAGGAGCCTAGGAGATCATAACCCCCTGTAAAACTTAAGCCAGCTACATTAAAAATCTTTTGGTAGCTTCCATATATGTGTGAACCCAACAATCCAAGGGGAACCATAGGAGCCTCAAGGGACAACACAGTCGCCACAGTACCGAGTGTACAAACATGCACAACAAAAAGCCCCAACTTGTTTGAAGAAGCCCAAGTGTCAACCTACATTAGATATCTCAGCTTGTCATTCAACTACATAAGTAGGAGAGAAGTCAGGCCAAATGTATTAGCAAAAAAGGTCCAAAAATTATAATTTTACTGATCGTATAACAGACTGCAAACATTCATTGTTCACGAGATACTCTCCAAAGGGGTGAGAGAGGCAGACTCATCCGGTGTGCTTGGTAAGTTGGTAAGTTTGCCATAGTTCAGGCCTTTCTTCAAATTATTGTGTCTTTTTTTCCATCCTCTGCCTTATGCGATGTGTTTCGGGGGAAATGCCTCCCCCTTCATCAGGACTAGTGTACAAGAAACCATAAACATGACTAATAACTGAGAATTAGAGGATTACTATGGAATGACTGGGCAGCTCTCAGTAGAAGGCTGAGGCTCTGCTGTCTCATAGTAAAGTCCAGAATGGTGGTATATCCAATGTTTGGCTGTAGTTGGTAATCTCAGGATCTGGTTTAATGATTCCAGACTTGACCTATAACAAGTCGAGTTTTCTATGGCTGGAAACAATCCTGTTCCATTATCTCCCACCTAGAGACCTTTTATCTCTGTTTCATTTGATCTCCCCGGCATGACACCGGTTAGTAGGTGATAAGAATAGCAACGCGTTTTGTGGGAAAGGCCTCCCCCTTTCATCAGGGTTAATGTACAAGAAAACATTAGAAAATGATAGAAATGACTAATAAATATCCAAGAATTAGAGGATTACTAAGGAATGGCTAGGCCACTCTTGGTGGAAGGCTGGAGGACTGCTGTCTTATGGTAAAGCCCAGAACAGAGGCATGGGCAGCACAGTGGCTAAATGGTTAGCACTTCCGCCTGGCAGTTCTAGGGTCATCGGTTCAAATCCCAACCATGGCACCGCCTGCCTGGAGTTTTCATGTTCTCCCTGTGCCCGCATGGGTGTACTGTGGCTTCCTTCCACACTCCAAAGACATGCAGGTAGACCAATTGGCCCTAGTATGTGTATGAATGTGAGTTAGGGACCTTAGATTTGTGAGGGAATATGGAATAAACATTTTATACATCAAACATTTAGTTTTGATTAAGTGGATACATTGAATGTATATTTTGTTATTGGAAGTTTTATGGTGTAACAGCTGTATTTCTTGTGTTTGAATGCTATATACACCTCCAGCTGGGAAGATTGCTATCTAAAGGAACTATTGGAAGTAGCATGCTGGTGTGAATGTCCATTTACATTTCAATGAACTCCACCAGAATGAAACTTCAAAGCAGTCAGATAGCTAGGCCCCCCGCCCCCATCTTAGGACATATAAATTGTATTAGATTTCCAAGGCAGTTACTTTGAATCCAACACTATGTATTATTCTGCCTTCCCTGCATGGAGGTCTAACTACATGCTTGTATAATAAACATGTCTACTTTTCAATCTGGCTTCAGCAGTCAAAATGTTACTGAAAACCATGAGTTTGGGTTCCCCCGTCAGATTGTACGCTCCTTGAGGATTGGGGACTGATGGGAATGTACTATATATATGTAAAGTGCTGTAGAAATTGATGGTTCTATATAAGTACCTGTAATAAAAAATAAATAAGTGTCCAACCTGTGGTTGGTAATCTTGGGATTTGGTTTAATAAGATTCCAGTCTCAACGTCTAACAAGCTGAGTTTTCTTTAGCTGGAATGACTGGGCCCCCCTTGGTGGAAGGCTAAGGGTCTGCTGTCTTACGGTAAAGCCTAGAATGGTGGTATATCCAATGTATGGCTGTGGTTAGTAATCTCAGGATTTGGTTTAATACGATTCCAGCCTTGACCTCTAACAAGCCAAATTTTCGTTCGCTGGAATGACTGGGCCACTCTTGGTGAAAGGCTGAGGGTCTGCTGTCTTACGGTAAAGCCTAGAATGGTGGTATATCCAATGTATGGCTGTGGTTGGTAATCTCAGGATTTGGTTTAATACGATTCCAGCCTTGACCTCTGACAAGCCGAATTTTCGTTCGCTGGAATGACTGGGCCACTCTTGGTGGAAGGCTGAGGGTCTGCTGTCTTACAGTAAAGCCTAGAATGGCGGTATATCCAATGTTTGTCTGTGGTTGGTAATCTCAGGATTTGGTTTAATAAGATTCCAGCCTTGACCTCTAACAAGCTGAGTTTTCTTTCACTGGAATGATTGAGCCACTCTTGGTGGAAGGCTAAGGGGTCTGTTGTCTTACGGTAAAGCCTAGAATGGCGGTATATCCAATGTTTGGCTGTGGTTGGTGATCTCAGGATTTGGTTTAATAAGATTCCAGTCTCCATCTCTAACAAGTCAAGTTTTCTTTCACTGGAAACGATCCTGTTCCATTATTTCCCACCCCGAGACCTCTCATCTCGGCCTCATTTGCTCTCACCATCACGGCACTGGTTAATTTGTCCCGTCACCCCCCCATTCCCTTCCCGGGGGACCTGTCCCGTTTTTGGCCGTTACTCCAGAGGCAGAATTAATTGCAGCGCAATGTTCAGTTTGCTCATTAGCGCCGCCGGTGAGAATCTTGTCAGAAAGGAGGCTGGGGTCATTAGCTCTGTCAGACTTTCGCTGGGAAAATCCGGCGTAGCGTTGTCTAACGATGGTGGATATCCATATATCAACAGCCCAGTCATAATGAAGACACTGTACTGCATAATGAGGATGAGAATTGCTCTATAGCGTGATAATGAAGGCCCCGGCAGCTCTACCTGCGCGCCGATAATGAACGGGCACCGGTGCCCCGCCATCGCTGAGAAGTGGTGCACGTTTTTAGCAACGGCATAACCTGACACCTCGTCCTTCCTGCTGTGGCTGGGTGGGGGGCTCACCGGGTACGGTGGGGCCGCACTCATTACTGCTCCGTGTTTGCTGCGCGGTGCAGCGCATGCAGATTCTCTGGGGTTCACATTCTTTGAACTGCGCAGCTCTCGGGCTGTTTGAAGCCAGATAAAAAGAGTGAGGTGAGGAATTTCATACATGGACCTCTGGGAGAAGGAGAATAAGAGAGAGAAGTGGGGAGAGAGAGGAAGGCGAGCTTTATACACCACAGACCTGAGGGATAGACTGCGCTCTACTGAAATAAATTAACCCCCTTCTCGCAGAGGATCCGCCGAACTATTCCGAGCGAACGCACTAAGAGCAAGAGATAATTATCTGCTGAAACGATAACTTAAAGGGGAATTCCAGCCTTTCCTTCCATCTTGCGCAGTTGTACCGGCTCCTCTCCTCCAGTCTTACACAGGTGTACTGGCTCCTCCCCTTCAGTCTTGCGCAGTTGTACCGGCTCCTCTCCTCCAGTCTTACAAAGGTGTACCGGCTCCTCTCCTCCAGTCTTGCACAGGTGTATCGGCTCCTCCCTTCCAGTCTTGCACAGGTGTACTGGCTCCTCCCCTCCAGTCTTTCACAGAGGTGTCGCAAACGTGCGCACCAGAGACTGACGCAGTCTGCCATTTTGTTAAGAGTAGCCATGTTATTCCCTCATTCTCCCTCCACCCTCACTCTGAGTGTCACAGTGACAGTGTATGTGTGTGTTAAAAAATGTCACCGGAGGGTCATAGGAGCTATAGAGGCCCGCCCAGAGAGCCGGGGTCTAGCTGTCCGAGATGAGGTGCCATTTCACACCTCAGAAGAGATAAGGCAAGCTTTCTCAGGAGTTGAGAGAGATTCCAACCTAATAAAACCTACTCAGCATAGGTGACAGAATCAGATAACATGTCTCAAAATCCATGTTTCCCCTATGTCTCATATCTTGGAATATGAGAGATTTACATAAAAACCGGACATATCATCAGATGGATGATGAGCAGGCGAACAGTTTGATGGGTCACTCGCCTTGTCTCGGACACACAGGAAATCAGAAAAATAGATCTCGCGAACCGTTCAGTGTACACTTTCATAATTCATATCTAATCAATCCTTAGACTTGTCTGCATAATAATCTTCCCGGGGGCGGGATGTCACTGGAAAGTTATAGGCCAAAATATGAGTTATGGGAGATTTTTGCTCTAGTTGAGGCATCCACCCATATCTCCACGCCCCAAGCGGAGATTGGTCCTTGACTTCAGAGCCACCCCCTGCTGGGGACTACAAAACAGGCTTTCCGGCCTAAGAGTGGGTTGTTGAAGAATTCTCCTATTGACCATCATAACATAGGGAGATCAAAGCACCCTTCTGCTCTGAAACTTGGATCTGCTTACCCAGGACTTTGGCAAGTACTTTAACCCTTTCACCTCTCTCTGATATCTCTTTGCTGTGCTATGGTTCTTTGTATATGTATATATATATATCTTAGGTACATCTTTTTCTGTAAATATTTTTATTGCACCCGTTTGACCTTTTAGTAATAAATCTTTCCTTCTGAAAGTGTTGAACTGTTTCTATAGTGCTTTATTGCAATTTACGAATTCCTGCCTCTAAAGAGAACGCTACTGTGTTTGTTTAAACCTCTGTATAACGGCCTGCGAACCGTTTTATACAGACGATTATCTCAATCATTATAGTGTTATAGCTGATAACGCCGAGTTTCCTCTTTCTCTGTACAAAAAGGAGGTGGTAGCAGTGTGAAGGGTTAATTGTGTAATTAACCTGACCCAGTAACAATCGCCCAGGCTGCCGGTACATAGATTGTGGTCCATTAGCTGGAAAATCATTGTGCAGGGTGTAGCTGGGTGTGGCATTGTTACACACGTGACATCGCGGTTCTAGATCGGATAGTCCTTCGGTCACGAGTTTGGTGAGAAGGTCTGGGGTCTGACGCCGCAATCGTGACAAGGAGTACCGGCTCCTCCCCTCCAGTCTTGCACAGGTGTAGTGGCTCCTCCCCTCCTGTCTGGCACAGGTGTACCGGCTCCTCCCCTTCAGTCTTGCACAGGTGTACCGGCTCCTCCCCTCCAGTCTTGCACAGGTGTACCGGCTCCTCCTCTCCAGTCTTGCACAGGTGTACCGGCTCCTCCCCTCCAGTCTTGCACAGGTGTACCGGCTCCTCCCCTCCAGTCTTGCACAGATGTACTGGCTCCTCTCCTGGACTGAAACGGCTTCCTCTGATGTCACTACACACTGGGAGCTCCTCACAATGTGCAATAGAAGCTGCAGCCAGTCAGATAGAGCTCCGCCTCATTTCCTGGCTGGAGGATGTCCAGTGTCATCAAGCCCAGTGGTTGTCAACTGATGAGCTAAAGGGGGCCTCAAATGTGGCCCCGGACATCACCATGGGGCCGCATATAATGCTTGAGAGGACCGTCAGAAACTGCAGAGGAAATGAGGGTCGGGGAGTGAGGACAGGATACGTTGTTGGCTGGGGATATGCTGCAGACAATACATAGCTGGGAACGGTTTACGTGATCCTCGTAGACATTGATGCAATTACCCTAATCAATGTTCCCACTGCAGACTGCTGAGGGCCACACATCATATACCATAGGGCCACATGGGGCCTTTCGGCTACAGCTTGGGCACCAGGGATTCAGCCCTTTCCTCCACCAGCCAGACTGCACTGGCCCGCCATTTTCATTCAATGGATTTCAGTTTTTGTGAGCAGAGAGGCTCAGTATCACATATGGGCACTACACATGTAAATGCAAACTGCGTAGGAACGCCACCCCTCCAGGTGGACACCTTCCTGACAAGGTGCATAACTCCTCCCACTTCTTACATCAGAACTGAGGGCTCTTGAGAGGAGTACTGAGACAGGGGGCCGTGATGTTTTCACAACTGTAAGTAATGTACAGAGTGCAGGGGCCAGGTGTATGTAATGTACAGAGTGCAGGGGTCAGGTGTATGTAATGTACAGAGTGCAGGGGTCAGGTGTATGTAGTGTACAGAGTGTAGGGGTCAGGTGTATGTAGTGTACAGAGTGCAAGGGCCAGGTGTATGTAGTGTACAGAGTGCAGGGGTCTGGTGTATGTAATGTACAGAGTGCAGGGGTCAGGTGTATGTAGTGTACAGAGTGCAGGGGTCAGGTGCATAAAGTGTACAGAGTGCAGGGGTCAGGTGTATGTAATTAATATGCAGAGTGCCTGGATCAGGTGTATGTAGTGTACAGAGTGCAGGGGTCTGGTGTATGTAATGTACAGAGTGCAGGGGTCAGGTGTATGTAGTGTACAGAGTGCAGGGGTCAGGTGCATAAAGTGTACAGAGTGCAGGGGTCAGGTGTATGTAATTAATATGCAGAGTGCCTGGATCAGGTGTATGTAGTGTACAGAGTGCAGGGGTCAGGTGTATGTAATGTATAGAGTGCAAGGGTCAGGTGTATGTAATGTATAAAGTGCTTGGGTCAAGTGTATGTAGTATACAGAATGTAGGAGTAAGGTGTATGTAATGTGCAGAGTGCCTGGATCAGGTATATGTAATGCATAGAGTGCAGGGGTCAGGTGTATGTAGTATACAGAATGCAGGGATCAGGTGTATGTAATGTACAGAGTGCAGGGGTCAGGTATATGTAATGTACAGAGTGCAGGGGTCAGGTGTATGTAGTATACAGAATGCAGGGGTAAGGTATATGTAATGTATAGAGTGCAGGGGTCAGGTGTATGTAATGTATAGAGTGCAGGGGTCAGGTGTATGTAGTATACAGAATGCAGGGGTAAGGTATATGTAATGAATAGAGTGCAGGGGTCAGGTGTATGTAGTGCACACTGTACAGAGTGCAGGGGTCAGGTGTTTGTAATGTACAGAGTGCAGGGGTCAGGTGTATGTAGTGTACAGAGTGCAGGGGTCAGGTGTATGTAATGCATACAGAATGCAGGGGTAAGGTGTTTGTAATGTACAGAGTGCAGGGGTCAGGTGTATGTAGTGTACATAGTGCAGGGGTCAGGTGTATGTAATGTAGAGTGCAGAGGTCAAGTGTATGTAATATACAAAGTGTAGGGGTTAGGAGTATATACAGCCCAGTGCACAACACATCCTATTTCACCACAACACCCTCTTGAGGGGTGAATGTCTACTTTAAGTAGTTCCCTCCCCCCCGGCCCCCTGCTAAACTATTTTACATAAAGAAACAAAGTGGATATGAGAATTGGGAGCAGCTGAAAGCACATATCCATCCTGCCTTGTATCAATGGTTCAGATTGTGATGTGGTGTCATGGTGTGGTGGATCCATCCTGCCTTCTATCCACGGTTCAGGGTGGTAGCAGTGGTGGTGTCATGATGTGGGGGATCCATCCTGCCTTGTATCCACGGTTCAGGCTAGTGGTGGTGTCATGGTGTGGGGGATCCATCCTGCCTTGTATCCACGGTTCAGGCTAGTGGTGGTGTCATGGTGTGGGGGATCCATCCTGCCTTGTATCCACGGTTCAGGCTAGTGGTGGTGTCATGGTGTGGGGGAGATTTTCTTGGCACACTTTGGGCCAATTAGTACCAATTGAGCATTGTTTATACGCCACGGCCTACTTGAGTATTGTTGCTGACCATGCCCATCCCTTTATGACCTCAGTGTCCCCATCTTCTGATGGCTCCTTCCAGCAGGATAATGCCCCATGTCACAAAGCTCCAATCATCTCCAACTGGTTTCCTGAACATGACGTTGAGGTCACTGCACTCCAATGGCCTCCACAGTCACCAGATCTCCATCCAATAGAGCACCTTTGGGATGTGGTGGAACGGGAGATTGGCATCATGGATGTGCAGTCAACAAATCTGTAGCAACCGCGTGATGCCATCATGTCAATGTGGACCAAAATCTCTGAGGAATGTTTCCAACACCTTGTTGAACGCCATGGAGAATGAAGGCAGTTCTGAAGGCAAAAGGGGGTCCAACCCGATACAAGCAAGGTGGACCTAATAAAGTGGCCGGTGAGTGTACAATATTCTTCCAATTACATATTTGCTGCAGTTTACCTGAATCATATGTAGATTCATTTTTTCTACCTGATGTCCAACATGGACTTTGAATGATTGTTCAGCCATAAAAGGGATGGACTTTGGATACCTATATGGAGGAGGAATTCCTTTCATGCAATATAGCCTTACAGTTTACAAATTCTCTCTCGCTCTCCATATTAAATCATATATATCATTGCCAAGGTTCTTATTTTTATGCATGTGCTTCTTTTTGGGAGGTGACGCCTAGCAATTTTCCAGCAGCCGCTTTGGGAGGGGGGGTATTAATTGGCCAATTATGGTTTCATTTATGAAACAGTAGGTTTTGTATAGTGTAGGTTTTTCAGTAAAGAGTTTTTTCATGCGTATTGAACTATTCACTAGGTTACTTACCTTTTTGCAGGGATACACAATAGAAATTATATACTGAGGTTGAGCTTGAGACTGTTTTTTATTCCTTTTTTTCCTCTCCTACCCACATGGAAGAAAAATATATCTGAAATATATTTTAAAAATATTCTTCCCAAATATATTGCCATATATTTGAAATGCTATAGTCAATATATATAAAAAAAAATAAAATATAATAATAATTATTATTTTTATATATATACATATACATATATATATATATATATATACATATACACACACATACAGTGGGGATTGAAAGTTTGGGCACCCCAGCTAAAAATTTGTATTAATGTGCATAAAGAAGCCAAGGAAAGATGGAAAAATCTCCAAAAGGCATCAAATTACAGATTAGACATTCTTATAATATGTCAACAAAAGTTAGATTTTATTTTCATCATTTAAACTTTCAAAATAACAGAAAACAAAAAAAATGGCGTCTGCAAAAGTTTGGGCACCCTGCAGAATTTATAGCATGCACTGCCCCCTTTGCCAAGCTGAGACCTGCCAGTGTCATGGATTGTTCTCAATCATCGTCTGGGAAGACCAGGTGATGTCAACCTCAAAGGTTTTAAATGCCCAGACTCATCTGACCTTGCCCCAACAATCAGCACCATGGGTTCTTCTAAGCAGTTGTCTAGAAAACTGAAACTGAAAATAGTTGACGCTCACAAAGCTGGAGAAGGCTATAAGAAGATAGCAAAGTGTTTTCAGATGTCAATATCCTCTGTTCGGAATGTAATTAACAAATGGCAGTCATCAGGAACAGTGGAAGTTAAAGCAAGATCTGGAAGACCAAGAAAAATATCAGACAGAACAGCTCGCAGGATTGTGAGAAAAACAATTCAAAACCTACTTTTGACTGCACGATCCCTCCAGAAAGATCTGGCGGACACTGGAGTTGTGGTACACTATTCCACTATAAAGAGATACTTGTACAAATATGGTCTTCATGGAAGAGTCATCAGAAGAAAACCTCTTCTACGTCCTCACCACAAAAATCATCGTTTCAACTTTGCAAATGAACATATAGACAAGCCTGATGCATTTTGGAAACAAGTTCTGTGGACCGATGAGGTTAAAATTGAACTTTTTGGCCGGAATGAGCAAAGGTACGTTTGGAGAAGAAGGGGCACAGAATTTAATGAGAAGAACCTCTGTCCAACTGTTAAGCATGGGGTTGGATCAATCATGCTTTGGGGTTGTGTTGCAGCCAGTGGCACAGGGAACATCTCACGAGTAGAAGGAAAAATGGATTCAATAAAATTTCAGCAAATTTTGGATGGTAACTTGATGCCATCTGTGAAAAAGCTGAAGTTAAAGAGAGGATGGCTTCTACAAATGGATAATGATCCTAAACACACCTCGAAATCCACGGGGGATTACATCAAGAGGCATAAACTGAAGGTTTTGCCATGGCCTTCACAATCTCCTGACCTCAACATAATTGAAAATCTATGGCTAGACCTTAAAAGAGCAGTGCGTGACAGACAGCCCAGAAATCTCAAAGAACTGGAAGACTTTTGTAAGGAAGAATGGGCAAAGATACCTCAAACAAGAATTGAAAGACTCTTGGCTGGCTACAAAAAGCGTTTACAAGCTGTGATACTTGCCAAAGGGGGCAGTACAAGATATTAACTCTGCAGGGTGCCCAAACTTTTGCAGACGCCATTTTTTTGTTTTCTGTTATTTTGAAAGTGTAAATGATGGAAATAAAATCTAACTTTTGTTGACATATTATAAGAATGTCTAATCTGTAAATTGATGCCTTTTGGAGATTTTCCCATCTTTCCTTGGCTTCTTTATGCACATTAATACAAATTTTTAGCTGGGGTGCCCAAACTTTCGATCCCCACTGTATATATATATATATATATATATATATATATATATATATATATATATATATATATATATATATATATTGGGATTCTGTATCCAGCTCCTCATTGTCATCTTGCCTTAGGACCCTCTTCTCTCTCACCACTACAAAATCCAGGAATTCTCCTGTGTTGCAACTAAACACAGGAGCTCCTTTCCCCACTGAGGACTGACTCCTACCCAAGTCCAAGACAAGAGGTGGGCAGGAGGGGCGGTTGCCCTGGGCGCAATGGTTTACTGTAAGGATGGGGGCTCCTTCCTTCTGTTACAAGGCTGACAGGAGTAGTGACAGCGGCATCACTACTCCTGTCAGCCCTGAGATGGGAGTGACAGGGAGAGGAGGAGAGAGATGGGAGGCAATGCAGGCTGTGTTCTCTCCTCCCTGTCTCCTTCCTGCCAGTGCAGCACTCCTGTATTCAGAAGTCCTTTGGCATCTTTGCCCTGGGCACTGAATCACCTTGTCCTGGCACTGCTCTGACCTATGACATTTCTCCCATATTGCACCTAATCTCTAGAACTACCTACCTCTCTGATAACCTCCACTTACTCCTACAGGGCAGGAGCATGTATTGCACGAACTGTAGGGAAGGGAGTACGTATTGAACAGAGTGCAGCTTCAGCAGTATGGAATGTACAAAGTGCAGGGTTCAGGAGTATGTATCATATAGAGTGCAGGTTCAGGAGTATGTAACATATAGAGTGCTTGGGTCAGGGTACGTATCATACAGATTGTAGGTTCAGAAGTATGTAATGTACAGAGTTCAGAGGCCAGGAGTTTGTATCATATAGAGTGCAGGTTCAGGAGTATGTATCATATAGAGTGCTTGGGTCAGGATATGCATCATACAGATTGTAGGTTCAGAAGTATGTGATGTACAGAGTTCAGAGGCCAGGAGTATGTATCATATAGAGTGCAGGTTCAGGAGTATGTATCATATAGAGTGCAGGTTCAGGAGTATGTATCATATAGAGTGCAGGTTCAGGAGTATGTAGCATACAAAATGCAGGGATCAAAAGTAACTGCCAGCAGCCAAGTCTTGTAATTTACTCCTCCTGTTCCCAAGGAAGAAACGTAGACCCCTATCTGCCCCCGGACCTCCTGCTGAGATAATGGGGTTCAGCGAACTTTGCCATAAATGCTGAGAGGTACAGTCCACAGTAACACTTCAGCTTGCGCTCAATGGAAAATTTGATGCCCCTTCTCTGTCCCTGGGTCCCTTTGTTGCACTAATGGGCCCACTTACTGAACTAATACAGTCTAGGCCCAGTGCAGGATGGCTGGCTTTACCCCCCCCCCCACAGGGTTAAAGCCTACCCACAGAGTGTAGGTGTCAGGAGTATCTATCGTACAGATTGCAGGTTCAGAGGTATGTAATGAAGAGTGCAGGGTTCAGGAGTGACCGTCGGGAGCCAAGATTATTTTACTCCACCTACTCCCGAAAGCAAAGGAAAAGTTCCCAGTCTGTCCCGGGCCCTCCTGCTGAACTAATGGAGCTGAGGGAACATTGCTATGAAAGCTGGGAGCCACGGCCCACAACAATACTCCATTTGTGCTCCATGGAAAAGACAAAGTCCCCTCTCTGCCCCTGGGCCTTCCTACTAGACTAATGGAGTCTGGGGCCAGCACAGGAAGGCTGGCTCAACCCCCCCCCCCATTGGTGGCCCTACCTGAGGAACCTGGGATGGTCCATGACACCAAATTTCTAGTCTATCTTCATGGAGAAAATTTGTAGATTTTGTTTTATTCAGTGGAGATGTTTTTTTATTCTCACTTCTGAATCTACACATGAAACCTAGAAAAGTGATGGCAGAATGGTCCATCGGGTCTGCCTACTTTTTTTTTTTTTTTGGGGGGGGGGGTTGTTTTTTTTTTGTTAACTTTATTGTCTGAGTATAGATCTGTGATTGAAATAATATCCAAGTGGTCAATTCCATCCACCAGTTTCCGCAGATAGAAGATATCTGTGAGGACGTTGCACACAAATCCACAGAAATGGTTAATGTTGGGTTATCTAAGCCTCCCTTCCCCTGCAGTGAAATATTACATTATATAAATCAGGAAAGCGGCCTTGTAAACAGCTGAATCCTCTACCAGAGAACGGCTGCAAACATGCTAATTTCAGCCTTTAGTCAGCTTGGCCCAAAGTCACTTCTTTAACCAATTAATGAGCGGGGTCCTTGGAGTTTGCAGCAGAAGGACCATACGTCCATGACAATGACACCGACCGATCCTGGAACACCAACAGCCAGGATTGGACATGACAATGGGATCCCAATTTTACCCTTTAGTCAGCTTGGCCCAAAGTCACTTCTTTAACCAATTAATGAGCGGGGTCCTTGGAGTTTGCAGCAGAAGGACCGTACGTCCATGACAATGACACCGACCGATCCTGGAACACCAACAGCCAGGAGGGGACAGGACAATGGGATCCCAATTTTACCCTTTAGTCAGCTTGGTCCAAAGTCACTTCTTTAACCAGTTAATGAGCGGGGTCCTCAGGGTTTGCAGTAGAAGGACCGTACGTCCATGACAATGACCGATCTTGGAACACCAACAGCCAGGATTGGACAGGACAATGGGATCCCAATTCTACCCTTCAGTAAACTTGGCCCAAAGTCACTTCTTTAACCAGGTAATGAGTGGGGTCCTCGGGGTTTGCAGTAGAAGGACCGTACGTCCATGACAATGACCGATCTTGGAACACCAACAGCCAGGATTGGACAGGACAATGGGATCCCAATTCTACCCTTCAGTCAGCTTGGCCCAAAGTCACTTCTTTAACCAGGTAATGAGTGGGGTCCTCGGAGTTTGCAGTAGAAGGACCGTACGTCCATGACAATGACCAATCTTGGAACACCAACAGCCAGGATTGGACAGGACAATGGGATCCCAATTCTACCCCATTCTATTCCTGTTCACCTGTCTTTTGTTATACCCATACGGGCGACACCGAACCCGCTCCACAAAAAGGTAAGTTGTAAAGAAAGATGACGATCCCCGCAGGATGGATCAGATCTGCCATGTAGATAAAATGGCGTCACTATGAGCCGATCCATGCTGAAAGGTGAACAAGGTGAAGTTCAATGTCTCCAGCACACCGGGCCATGGAGGGAGCCAAGCGCGGACTTTGGATGTGATTTACAAGGTGCAGCAGCGCTGCTCACCATCATCCACCATGAAGGGTGCTCAGCGTCCAATCCGAATCTTCAACCAATCGGTGAATTGTGAAAGCACAGATGTGGGTCTGCTCACCTGCGGGCTGTCGCTCACCGTCCCCCTCCAGCCACATTACTGCGATTACTTGGCTGACATTGATGCTGCGGGATAACAATACTTCCGTCATCGTCCTATATAAAGCAGAAATCTCTCCTCTGACAGATACAAACCGTGATCTCCGTATGAGAATCGTCAGCCGGCCACAGAGAATCGCTGCTTCACATTCGGCCAATCACTGACGGCCCACAGCGGCCAAGTGGAGAGCAGCCGGCGGGCAACTTTAAAGAAAAAATGGATTTGGTGTATTGCTGATCTCGTCTGAAAATGCTGATCCACTGGCTCTTCAGATTCCTCGGCTGCATGCTTGACTGCTAAATAATTTGCATGTTCAGAGAGAGGTTAGCAAGGAAGGATCTCCCATGGGGCTGTCCTCCATTGGATGGGGCTGACATGAGTAGGGGCCGGGACAAGGGGTGGGTGAGAGGGGCGGCTGCTCTGGGCGCAGTGGTACTATGTGAGGGGGGGCACCGTATAGAGAGTTCCTACCTACAAGCTGACAGGAGTAGTGATGGCAGCCTCACTACTCCTGTACAGAGTCAGGCCAGCGGGGGGGGGCAGTTACTGGAACTGATCCCCTTCATGGCTCTCTCTGCAGCTGGCTTCTTTTCTTCTCTTCCTTTCAGCTACTGCAGATAAAGAAAGGGGATCAGTCCCAGTAATTGCCCCCCCCGGCACCCATCACCTCCCTGTGCACCTTATGTCCCCCAGCTGCACAGGCCCCCCCACCGGCTGCTGCAAGCACACAATAGGATCCTTCAGAATAGAGAGTGGGGGACGGTTCTGGTAAACATATCAAATTTACCAGCCACTTCCTTTCCTAAATGAACATGAGTGATCAGTACTGATCAGTCATTGTGTTCATTCATACCTGAAGCATAGCAAACTGTGTTTTTTGGGGGGAGGGGCCCTGTCAGGTTGGCCGTATGGGGCCCCGTGGATTCTAACCGCAGTCCTGCTCCTGTCAGCTTAGCTTTGGAGGAGACAAGACAGATCTGAAGAGGAGGAGAGCCGGGAGGAGGGACAGGCTGTGTTCTCTCTCCCCTCCAGCTCCAATTCCTGCCACTGCAGCTCTCCTGGATCAGGACTGCTCGATCGCCACTGCGCAGGGTTTCTCCCAGCGAAGAATGTGGGTAGGGGGTGGGTAAGCAAACAATGCCCAGTGGCAATATGACATCCAGTGGTATCTCTAGTGGGGGCAAGAGTAAAATCCGAAATGCACACGTTCCTGAGTTAAAAATGGCTGTGTGTTTAAGAGGACCGTCGGCTGGAACCGAACAGAATCAGCATGGTCACATGCCTGATGAAGGGGTCCTGCGTGACTCTGAAACGTTGCCTGGTCACATGCCTGATGAAGGGGGGCCTGTGTGACTCCGAAACGTTGCCTGGTCACATGCCTGATGAAGGGGTCCTGCGAGACTCCGAAACGTTGCCTTGCTGTAACTATGTGATCGTTCATGAAAATGTTTGGACCCGAATTAGTGATCCTCGGTGTGCTGGTGACATTCTCCCTTATCTCTAATGGGGGCCCCCAATTCTGTGATCCTATAGCCCTCCTATAGTGCATGAATTTTTTTTTTTCGGGGGGGGGGGATACTTTTGCTGACACATAATGCTCATACATTTGGAGGGGCACCATTTGCCCTGGGCGTTAGAGGACCTTGTCCTGGAACTGATTGGGTGACACCGAGGGAGGAGCTGTAAAGGACAATTTCACCAAAAGACCTGTCCTTACCCCGAACTATGCATCTTAATTTCATGTCCATTGGCTGGTCCAACATTTCTCAATCGAGGTGCCGTGGCCCTCTGGGGTCCCTGGGAACACAGGTCACAGTTTGCCCTGGATCAGCATCACATATTGCCATAGTGTTGGTGGGCTAGCCGACAATGCCTTAATAGCCAATTAACGTCTGTGGCCAGGATTCACACCATGGCTACCCATGACACCTGTCCAGGGCAGGCTGAATGCAGGGCAGCTCCAATAATTCAGAATAGGACAGACCTGCTCAGGGGCGGACTGACAACTCATGGGGCCCCCGGGCAATAGGGGATCATGGGGCCCCTGTGTCCTTGCCCAAACTCAAAAAAGCCTATGAAAAAGGTACCAGGGGCATCTCATGGGGCCCCTACTGACCCCGGGCCCTCGGGCAGTGCCAAGTTTCCAAATGGTCAGTCCGCCCCTGGACCTGCTCCACCTCCTGCTCTCCGCAATCCTGATAGAGTGGGATAGAGTTTTCATGTGATGAGGGGACTCTGATGTGATGGTGGGGGAGGGGGGCTCTAAAGTATAGGGGGCAATCTAATGGGTAGGGTGGGCTTCCGATGGGAGAATTCTGTGATGGTTGGGAAGTGAGGACTCTGATGGTCAGGGGTAACCTCTGATGTGATGGTGGGACTCTGACATGAAGGAGGGACTGTCATATGATGGGATACCTTTGATGAGAAGGGGGGCGGTTGTGTGCACCATCCCAGGCTTAGGTTCCCCATTGATGATAAATAATATTTACATTCTTCAGATTAGGGGCCCCAAGATTTTCAATGCTTTTAAAAGGGAGCTGGGTCTGAAAAAAGGTTGAGGAACGATGGGTCGGTTGTAGACACCAAGGGGTCATCAAGGGGCATCCATGTAAAATGCAACACACGTATGGCTATTCCACTGTGCTGCAAGCAGGCCCAGCATACATGGGGGGGGGGGGGGGTGACAACTCTGCTCTGAATTCAGGAGCAGTGCAGCATTGTTGTCACCCCATCACTAGGTGATCAGGACCAACGGGTACAGTCAGGTCCATAAATATTGGGACATGGACACAATTCTAACATTTTTGGCTCTATACACCACCACAATGGATTTGAAATGAAACGAACAAGATGTGCCTTAACTGCAGACTGTCAGCTTTAATTTGAGGGTATTTACATCCAAATCAGGTGAACGGTGTAGGAATGACAACAGTTTGCATATGTGCCTCCCACTTGTTAAGGGACCAAAAGTAATGGGACAAGTGGCTTCTCAGCTGTTCCATGGCCAGGTGTGTGTTATTCCCTCATTATCCCAATTACAATGAGCAGATAAAAGGTCCAGAGTTCATTTCAAGTGTGCTATTTGCATTTGGAATCTGTTGCTGTCAACTCTCAAGATGAGATCCAAAGAGCTGTCACTATCAGTGAAGCCATCATTAGGCTGAAAAAACAAAACAAACCCATCAGAGAGATAGCAAAAACATTAGGCGTGGCCAAAACAACTGTTTGGAACATTCTTAAAAAGAAGGAACGCACCGGTGAGCTCAGCAACACCAAAAGACCCGGAAGACCACGGAAAACAACTGTGGTGGATGACCGAAGAATTCTTTCCCTGGTGAAGAAAACACCCTTCACAACAGTTGGCCAGATCAAGAACACTCTCCAGGAGGTAGGTGTATGTGTGTCAAAGTCACCAATCAAGAGAAGACTTCACCAGAGTGAATACAGAGGGTTCACCACAAGATGGAAACCATTGGTGAGCCTCAAAAACAGGAAGGCCAGATTAGAGTTTGCCAAACAACATGTAAAAAAGCCTTCACAGTTCTGGAACAACATCCTATGGACAGATGAGACCGACATCAACTTGTACCAGAGTGATGGGAAGAGAAGAGTATGGAGAAGGAACTGCTCATGATCCTAAGCATACCACCTCATCAGTGATCATGGTGGTGGTAGTGTCATGGCGTGGGCATGTATGGCTGCCAATGGAACTGCTTCTCTTGTATTTGTTGATGATGTGACTGCTGACAGAAGCAGCCGGATGAATTGTGAAGTGTTTCGGGAATATTATCTGCTCATATTCAGCCAAATGCTTCACAACTCATTGGACGCTTCACAGTGCAGATGGACAATGACCCAAAGCAGACTGCAAAAGCAACCAAAGAGTTTTTTAAGGGAAAGAAGTGGAATGTTCTGCAATGGCCAAGTCAATCACCTGACCTGAATCCGATTGAGCATTTCACTTGCTGAAGACAAAACTGAAGGGAAAATGCCCCAAGAACAAGCAGGAACTGGAGACAGTTGCAGTAGAGGCCTGGCAGAGCATCACCAGGGATGAAACCCAGCGTCTGGTGATGTCTATGCGTTCCACACTTCAGGCTGTAATTGACTGCAAAGGATTTGCAACCAAGTATTAAAAAGTGGAAGTTTGATTTATGATTATTATTCTGTCCCATTACTTTTGGTCCCTTAACAAGTGGGAGGCACATATGCAAACTGTTGTAATTCCTACACCGTTCACCTGATTTGGATGTAAATACCCTCAAATTAAAGCTGACAGTCTGCAGTTAAAGCACATCTTATTCGTTTCATTTCAAATCCATTGTGGTGGTGTATAGAGCCAAAAATGTTAGAATTGTGTCCATGTCCCAATATTTATGGACCTGACTGTATTTGTGGGACTTTTGCAGGGAAGGGTAAAAGAACACTTTTCAGATGGGCTACAAATTGTACTGCGGCATATTTTCTTCTAACGGGGGGCCCCCATAGCTGCACTTTGATGCTCGACCTTAGTGAACGAATACACAGCAACATGGCCGAACACTTGGCATAGAGCCAGATAACGAGGGACAGTTCCTAAACCTGCAAGAAGTAAATGAGGAAATCTCCGTGTGATCCACATCAAATAATTCCATCGCTATTCAGTGACACCGAGAGCCGCATTCTACATCTAGCCCAGAAATAGAGAGAGGACAATGACAACGGTGTCACCCGCGTTTGATGGAAGGGGCCCTCCTGATCATTCCTGCTGATTCCATGTAATTAAACAATGGAGGATGGTGGAGGAATCCAGCGGGACGCGGGTTATAATGGAGCCATGGGGGGGGAGATACTCATAAGAGGTCCATTATGAGGCCAACAAAACATCTTCATTCTGCAATGTGAAGGACGTGCGCAGACAGAGATCCATGCCGGGCCCAGGCTCACCGCTCTGAGCATCCATCCAGCAGCTGAGATTAAAGAGCCACTCCGCACGTAACTGATATTTCAGTATTTGAGGATGCTGGAGAGCTTCATTTACACGCACTGGTGAGATCTATGCCCAGAGTTCTAGGGTCTAGATGCCTACTGTGCCCATTATGAGGGGTTCCCACCATCCCTGTGCTAAGTTCCCAGGTCTGTACACTGCTCTGCCCATTATGAGGGGTTCCCACCATCCCTGTGCCGAGTTCCCGGGTCTAGATGCCTACTGTGCCCATTATGAGGGGTTCCCACCATTCCTGTGCTAAGTTCCCAGGTCTGTACACTGCTCTGCCCATTATGAGGGGTTCCCACCATCCCTGTACTGAGTTCTTGGGTCTGTACACTGCTCTGCCCATTATGAGGGGTTCCCACCATCCCTGTACTGAGTTCCCAGGTCTGTACACCCGCTGTGCCCGTTATGAGGGGTTCCCACCATCCCTGTGCTGAGTTCCCGGGTCTGTACACCCGCTGTGCTCGTTATGAGGGGTTCCCACCATCCCTACGCTGCATTCCCGGGTCTGTACACTGCTGTGCCCATTATGAGGGGTGCCCACCATCCCTGTGCCGAGTTCCCGGGTCTGTACACCCGCTGTGTTCATTATGAGGGGTTCCCACCATCCCTGTGCTGAGTTCCCGGGTCTGTACACCGCTGTGTTCATTATGAAGGGTTCCCACCATCCTTGCACTTAGTTTGCGGGTCTGCACACTTGCTTTGCCATCTGTATCCTGTTCCAGTGACCCCGTGCACTCCAGCTTGTGTTCTCTTGCCTTTGGTGACTCTGCCTGCCATAGACTGTACTCTATCACTCCCGTGTCCCCAGCATCCCAGTTCCCTTTCCTGTGACCTCCCTCTCTGGTAGCCGCTTGCTTAGGGTGAGTATGAGCGCTGCAACCTGGAGATGTCAGCAGCAGAACCATCTGTAGAGTGCTCTGGTGAAGACCAGGCGGCCCCTGAGACCCTGCATCTTGGCCCCTCCAAAGGCTCCTCAATAACTAAGCCCATTGCGGTGAAATGCATCAGAGGGGCGGTTCTTATGTTGTGACACATCTCCAACACATTTCACAGCAATGGGCTTAGTTGTATTGACTAGGTCCATTTTGGTGAAACGCGTCATGAGGTGGGGACATGTTGTGACACATATCTCTAACAAGTTTCACAGCAATGGGTTTAGTTGTGGATGACTTCTTATTTAGCTGTAGATAACTAAGCCCATTTAGGTGAAATGCGTCATGGGGTGGGGGTTCTCGGGTGGGGACATGCTGTGACACATATCTCTAACATGTCTCACAACATTGGTTTTAGTTGTAGACAACTTCTTGTCTAGTAGAGCACAAATCCATTTTGGTAAAACGCGTCAGCTGGTTTGTTCTCAGGTAGGGACATATTTGACACATATCTCTAACACGTTTCACAGCAATGGGCTTAGTTGAAGCAGACTTCTTGTCTAGTTGTAGATGATTAAGCCCATTTTGGTGAAACGCGTCAGAGGGGGGTTCTCGGGTGGGGACAGGCTGTGACACTTATCTCTAAGGTTTCACAACATTGGTTTTAACTTCTTGTTTAGTTGTAGACAACTAATCCATTTTGGTAAAACGCATCAGTGAAGGTTTGTTCTCAGGTGTGGACATGCTCTGACACATATCTCTAACACATTTTACAGCAGTGGGCTTAGTTGTAGGCGGCTAGGCCCATTTTGGTGAAACGCGTCATGAGGTGGGGGACATACTATGACACATATCTTTAACATGTTTCACAGCAATGGACTTAGTTGAAGCAGACGTCTTGTCTAGTTGTAGATGACTAAGCCCATTTTGGTGAAACGCACTAGTTGTAGACGACTAAGTCCATTTTGGTGGAACGCGTCATGAGGTGGAGACATACTATGACACGTATCTCTAACACGTTTCACAGCAATGGACTTAGTTGAAGCAGACGTCTTGTCTAGTTGTAGATGACTAAGCCCATTTTGGTGAAACGTGTCAGTAAGGGGCGATTCTAAGGTGGAGGCATGCTATGACACATATGTCTAACACATTTCACAGCAATGGGCTTAGATGTAGATGACTAGTTGTCTAGCTGTAGATAACTAGGCCCATTTAGGTGAAATGCGTCATGAGGGGCGGTTCTCAGGTGGGGACAGCCTGTGACACGTATGTCTAACACATTTCACAACATTGGTTTTAGTTTTAGATGACTTCTTCTTATGTAGTTGTAGACAACTAACCGATTTTGGTGAAACGCATCAGTGAGGGTCTGTTCTCAGGCGCGGACATGTTGTGACACGTATCTGTAACACATTTCACAGCAATGGGCTTAGTTGTAGAAGACTTCTTGTCTAATTGTAAAAGACTAAGCCCATTGCGGTGAAATGCGTCAACAGGGGTGGTTCTCAGGCGTGGGCACTCCAAATAACTAAGCCCGTTTTTGGCAAAATGCGTCAGTGGGGTGGTTCTCATGCTTTGACACGTATCTCTAACAAGTTTCACAGCAGTGGGCTTAGTTATAGGCGGCTAAGTCCATTATGGTGAAACGCGTCATGAGGTGGGGACATGCTGTGACACGTATCTCTAACACATTTCACAGCAATGGGGTTCTTGTCCAGACTTCTTGTCCAGTTGTAGACGACTAAGCTAAGCCCATTTTGGTGAAACGCGTCGTGAGCTTGGGATATGTTTTGATACGTATCTCTAACACATTTCACAGCAGTGGGCATAGTTGGAGAAGACTTTTTGTCCAGTTGGAGACAACTAAGCCCATTGCGGTGAAATGCGTCAGTGACGGTAGTTCTCATGCTTTGACACGTATCTCTAACAAGTTTCACAGCAGTGGGCTTAGTTATAGGCGGCTAGGTCCATTTTGGTGAAACGCGTCATGAGGCACAGACATGCTGTGACACATGTCTCTAACACATTTCATAGCAATGGGCGTCTTGTCCAGTTGTAGATAACTAAGCTAAGCCCATTGCGGTGAAATGCGTCAGTGAGGGGTGGTTCTCAGGCGCTGGCACTCCAAATAACTAAGCCCATTTTAGGCAAAATGCGTTAGTGGGGCGATTCTCAGGCTGTGACACATATCTCTAACAAGTTTCACAGCAGTGGGCTTAGTTATAGGTGGCTAGGTCCATTTTGGTGAAACGCGTCATGAGGTGGGGACATGTGGTGATACATATTTCTAACACATTTTACAGCAATGGGCGTAGTTGAAGAATACATTTTGTCCAGCTGTAGATGCCTAATCCCAATGCGGTGAAATGCGTCAGTGAGGGTTGGCTCTCAGGCGGTGACACACTGTCACGTGTACAATCTCCAACACGTATGTAGAAGACTTCTTGTCTAGTTGTCGAAGCCTAAGCCCAATGTGGTGAAATGCGTCAGTGAGGGGTGGTTCCCAGGCAGTGACACACTGTCACATGTACAATTTCCAACATGTTTTGCAGCAGTGGGCTTAGTTGTAAGAGACTTCTGCTCTAGTTGTTGACGCCTAACGTGGTAAAATGCGTCAGTGAGGGGCGGCTCTCAAGCGGTGACACACTGTCACGTGTACAATCTCCAACATGTATGTAGAAGACTTCATGTCTAGTTGTAGACGACTAAGCCCAATGTGGTGAAATGCGTCAGCGAGTGGCGGCTCTCAGGTGGTGACACACTGTCACGTGTACAATCTCCAACATGTATGTAGAAGATGTAGAAGGCTTCATGTCCAGCTGTCGACGACAAAGCCCATTTTGGCAAAACGCGTCAGCCCTGGGCGGGAACACTTTGGATGCTGCCTGTAGTTCAATAAAGCTTTTACGAATCGAGTGTCATCATCGGCATGTTGCCCGCAGGTCATTACGTTGCTGGGTAGACGAGGAGTTAAATCAATGGTGCGGCGAACAAACGGGGGGCGGGGCTGAAATCAATGGTGTCGGGTGCTGGAGTATTATCGTCCAATGGGGGAGGAGCAATGAACCTTCACACGAGTGCGCACCAAGGGGGACGTAACAAAAACGCCAAACGTTGTCGCTTTCCCAACTCAGCGGCACATTTTAGGCGCACCACCGTGCGTGGGCCCCCGTATTCACCTCTATAGATATCAATGGGGCTCGGCGCCGGCCCGCAGCAGAAGCGTCTCTCTCGCCCGGTACGAGCGATCTCCTATTCTTCCCATTTATGAGGGGACCTTGACAGAGGCAGCGAGGTGGCCCCGATTGTTGTGCTGCGTTGCCATGGCGACGGCGGCATCCATTGTATCACAGTACCTTAAGCGAGCGTCTCCATAGAGACGGCAGAGGATGGCAGAGAGTGTCTATATACAGCGCAGACACGGCGCACACGTCGTCGCCACAGAAAATCTCTCCGTGGAAAGATCCGGGTTATCCGGCGTCAGCTCATCCCAGCCAATGGTCCAATAGGACGACAGCCATAAGGGGGCGGTAACCCATAGCAACCGGTCAGCATCATTGCGACCGCTGCAAAAGGGCGAAGCGCGGATGCATCTGGTGACCGTAGCCTCGGAGGATGATGGAGGCATCTCAATGATCCATCTAATGTTAGTGGTGTGTGGCGACCAATCAGCTTCTGTCTTCAGCTTGTGCGGTTAAGCTTTGAAAATGAAAGCTGGAAGCTGACTGGTCGCCATGCGGAGCTGCTGCAGTTTCGATATATTACCCCCCCAACCGTTGTACTTTATCCGCTACCTGAGCACCTCCTCCTACAACAAATACGCAAAGGAGAGATGGGGGGGGCACCGGGTCCAACTACAGATCGCTGGGCCCATTCACAAACGCACTGCAAAGGTTAAACGCTGGTCTAACTCTAGGGGTGGGAAAAGCATTTTGAGAGTTGTCACCCTATAACAGGAAGTGCCTAAACAAGGACAATGGAGTGACAACACAAGAGCACAATGGGCAGAGCGTTGTCACCCTATAACAGGAAGTGCCTAAACAAGGACAATGGGGTGACAACACAAGAGCACAGTGGGCAGATAGGGGCAGAGCGTTGTCACCCTATAACAGGAAGTGCTTGAACAAGGACAATGGAGTGACAACACAAGAGCACAATGGGCAGAGCGTTGTCACCCTATAACAGGAAGTGCCTTAACAAGGACTGTCATGGTAGGAACACCAGGGATTACTTTTAGGACCGGTTAACACCATAAAGGGTGCGCCTGAGCAAGAGCAATTTTAAATTTTTTTTCGGTGGCCCAATAATTTCAATGGGCTGCCAAACATGCTGGAAGGTGCCAAAACTACCGCAGGCGCGTCATTTAAAATTGCACCACGCCAAACTGCGCGGTACTGCGGTACTATGCGGTTTGGTGGCCGTGAATGCATCCCCACCCTTTATGGCGTGAACTGGTCCTAAAAGTAATCCCTGGTGATCCTACCATGACAGTCCTTGTTAAGGCACTTCCTGTTATAGGGTGACAACGCTCTGCACCGTGTGCCCACTGTGCTCTTGTGTTGTCACCCCATTGTCCTTGTTCAGGCACTTCCTGTTATAGGGTGACAACGCTCTGCCCGTGTGCCCATTGTGCTTGTGTTGTCACCCCTTTGTCCTTGTTCAGGCACTTCCTGTTATAGGGTGACAATGGCACTCCTACGAGTCTGCAGGGGGGCAGCGCATTGCCATGCGGCATGGGAAATGCACGTTTCCTGCACTGCAAGTGACATGAACCGACCCTTAATAATGAAAGCTGCAGATTTAAACAGACAGGAATGGCGATAACGGGATGAAGATTTTATCGCGCTAAATAAAATGTATGGGCGCTTTTAATGCCGCGGCGAACGTTAACCTTGAACGAAGTTCCTATCTCTAAGGATCCAAGAAGCCATCGCAGATACAGTCGTATTTTAGCAGCGTGAGACGGCGGCTAATTGGTTGCTGAAGGTCACCCCTCCCGCAGAATGACCCCCATGTACGTCTGTAGTATGGCGCACTGGCGACAATGACGCCACTTCAACGCAGGTCGTATAATTATCCGCAGAACATGGAGCCGTCTGTTTCTCTAATGAACAGCAATTTGTACGGCGCTCCGTTGCGTCTCCCGCGTGTTCCTGACAATCTGGGGACGTAGGGAGCAGAGCGTGAGCACAGATGGTCGAAGGGGCCCCCTGCACTGCCTATCACGACGCATCGCACCGCTGGATCATTATCTGTCACGTCGTAGGACATCGCTGTCCCGGCTCATGATGGGAATCTGATGAATACGTTCACAACGCCCCCCTCACCCCCACCCAACGCCCCCAGAGCATCAGAGGAGGCTGGAAATAGCGCCTTCGCATGCCACATGACCGCAGTGCAGCCCCGGGACACGGTGGGCTCAGAAAATGGGTCAGAGGAGCCAAGTCGGGGGCCTATTTTTGCGGCGCGTGAATGCAGGCGCGTCAACACGCATTACTTTGCACATCAACGTGCGTTTGTTAAAGCAGCCCATGGAACAGAACGATCTTCCAATGCGCCAAAACGTCTCAAAAATTGGACGTGGCGCAAAATGTGTAATGCAGAGCTACACATGGGCATCGCCTAAGTGCCTGGTCATACCGGTGCAATTTCAGGGGCAGACTGACAACTCCTGGGGCCCCTGGGCAATAGGGGATCATGGGCCCCGTGTCCTCGCCCACACCCAAAAAAGCCAATAAAAAGGTACCAGAGGCATCTCATGGGGCCCCCTACTGACCCCGGCCCTTGGGCAGTGCCCAAGTTCTCGAATGGTGAGTCTGCCCCTGTGCAATTTGCAAATTGAAATCACACTTGAAATTGGATCTCGTGAATGTCGGCGTCTTAACATGCGCGGTGTGCCGCGGCGCGATTCCTGAAGTTGTTCTTGCACGACTTTTCCTGCAGTTTTGTTGCGATTTCACAGACATGGAATACAATGGAAATCGTGCTGCGAATTGCAAGAAATCGCTAAAAAAATCTTCACAAGTCTGCATAAAGTCTTCAGAAATCGCGCTGAAATTGCGCAATTTTACATCGCAGCAGTGTGACCGGAGTGACTAAGGGCTCGTTTAGGCCCCACTCACATGGATTTTGATTGTTGGATCCAGCGGCCCGTTCACTTGACGTTCACTTTTGTCGCCCAAAAACAAGCTCCTGCGACTATTTGGGTGGTAATATTTGTCTGTAAAGGCGTGGTTTGCCACGACCGCCCCCTCACTTTTCAGAGGGGTTTGGCTGCCTGTTTTAACCCCTGAAATCCCGCACCACGCACGCGTTTGCAGAGTGTTTGCAGTGCGGCTCCGTTCAGTTGAATGGGCTGCGTTCGGTGGGTGGTACCGCCAATGTGAACCTAGCCTTAGGTGCGGATCGAGGGGCACAGATGCACTGTGCAGCCTCTCTGCCATCAGTCAGCGGAGTGAAACGCGTCAGTAGGCGTGGCCACCTAACACCTGTGCTACATTCCGGTCGGGCCTTGAGAGCGCCGTCACCATTGCATGAGTGAGTTAGGGCGCCAGCACCCCTATTTCTGAGGACGGGGTGGGGAGAAAGCCTTTGCCCTTGCTTGCAGCAGCGCTTCACCTGGTTGCGGCCGCAGGAACAGGCGCGTCCCCGCAGCGGCAATCGTCCGCACCGATTTAAACCCAGCTTGTGCGCCAGGGTTATAGACCCGGTGTGCAACGGGACTCAAAATACACTTTCAGTTTAAATCGACTAAAAAAAAAAAAAAAAAAAATTCCAGGCGCATCAAAAGTCTTACAGGTCATTTTCTGTAGAAAGCAGCCACAGCTGGAGTAGAAAAATCTGTCCCCCGCCAGCATGCCGCAGAGAAAAACCTTTGCGGCTCGCAGTGGTGGTCACACACCCCTCCATAAATGATCAGCTTCTTTTCCAATCTTTCCTGATAGGGATATTGGATCTACAGTTGACAATCCGCTCTTTCGATACGCCATGCGTGGGGACCAATAGGATGCGGACGTAACTTACCACCGCAAGTTATTGATGGCATCTCTGTTTCCACCTTGTAAGCTCATCAAGAGACACTCTGGAAATCATTGACGATAATTAGCAAAAATATCCAGCATATGCAACACACTCATCCTATTCAGTCAGCTCTCCCTAGCACCGCATTCCCCCAGGACACATCATCCTCTGTACAAATCTCCCCCAGTACAGACCACCCCAGTACAGACCACCCCAGTACAAATCTCCCCCAATACTGATCACCCCAGTACAAATCCTGCCAAGTACAGATCACCCCAGTACAGATCACCTTGGTGCAAATCTCCCCCAGTACAAATCTCCTCCCAGTTGAGATAACCGTAGTACAAAACTCCCCCACAGTACAGACCACCCCAGTACAAATCTCCCCCCAGTACTGATCACCCCAGTACAAATCTCCCCCCAGTACTGATCACCCCAGTACAAATCTCCTCCCAGTACTGATCACCCCAGTACAAATCTCCTCCCAGTACTGATCACCCCAGTACAAATCTCCCCCCAGTACTGATCACCCCAGTACAAATCTCCCCCCAGTACTGATCACCCCAGTACAAATCTCCCCCCAGTACTGATCACCCCAGTACAAATCTCCCCCTGTACTGATCACCCCAGTACTGATCATTCCAGTACAAATTTTCCCCCAGTACAGATCCCGCCAGTACAAATCTCCCCCCAGTACAGATCTCCCCAGTACAGCTCTCCTCTCAGTACAAATCTCCCCCAATACAGATGTCCTCTCAGAACATATCTTCCCCAGTACAGATCTCCCCCCATTACAGATCTTTCCCAGTACAGCTTCTCCCAATGCAGATTCTCCCCCAGCACAGCTCTTCCTAAGTAAACCTCTCCCCCAGCAAATAACTCCCCCAGCACAGCCCTCCCCCAGTATAGCTGTCCCCCAGGATAGCTTTCCCCAGTGCAGATCTCTCCAGTACAGATCATCCCCAGCAAAGATCTCTCCCAACACACATCTCCCCCCAGTACAGATCTCCCCCCTCTATAACACACCAGACCAGGCAGTTCAGAGTTAGAGGAAACCCTCCCTTGGCTGGGTCATGTGACTGGAGCTGAGAACTGCCTCCTTTGCTCTGAACTACTTGTCTCTGAGATCTGAGCGGCAGCAGGACCAGCTCCCGCTTCAGAAGTTCAGCAGATGTCAGCACTAACTGCTACTGTGGATGCTCTGAGGGGAGTTTGGACCCCCCTATCCCCCCCCTTATCTACGTCCCTGCTCAGTCTTAAACCCAGTGCCTGCCCGGCTATGTAGGGAGGAAGAGTTGTCTCCTGGAAATTGTCTATTAGAGGAGGAAATGCAGCTTTAGAAATTTGGTACAGGTACGGTCTGAGCTGGCGGTGACCTCGTGCATCAAATTCAGCTTTAGTGAATGTGATCCTCGTATGGCCCGAGATGGACAGTTCAATAATCAGACTGAGCCTCAGATCCACAATATTCAGCTTTATATCAACAGAAATACGATTCCTTCATCTCCTCATAAATTATATCGACCTTAGCGCAGTATATGTTCGCCCGCCGTCCCCTCGCTGATCGCCGCGTTCACGTCGGAGGATCCTGTACTTCTCTTCTATCACATTTCTGTCTGACGTTATGACTCACTCTCAACACATCCATCTGCTTACACACATTTTTGGACGTGTTGTACTTTCAATGCGAAGGAACTCGCTTACTTCGCTTTGAATGGGAGAATTCCGGTCAGTGCATCAAAACTGCAGCATATAAAAACATAAATCTGAGCCGAGGCGGAGGAAGAAAGGATCCCTGAAATGCAGCAAAGTGCAGGGCAACGCAACAGTGGAAGCAGATATAAAATCCACCCATCAACCCCAGAAACATGCTAATTAAAGTAGATGTGCATCCAATCACTACAATCTCATAGAAGCTTTAACATATTAAAGTCAGTTCTACATTTTCATTATTTTTAAAATGTGAAGCTTTCATTAAAATGAATGTTGTAGGGTGACAACGCTCTGACTCTCTCTTATTGTGCTCCTGGGTTGTCACCCTGGGCATGGGCTTTTTTCCCTCAAAGAACAGATGCAGGAACTCCCCTCTTCTGAGTCATCTCTTGTCTCTGCCCCTACCCACCTCCGAGCACTGTCTCTTGGGTTCCACCCACTACCCACCTCCAAGAACTGTCACTTGGTTCCACCCCCTACCCACCTCCGAGCATTGTCCTTTGGGTTCCACCCCCTACCCACTTCCGAGCACTGTCCTTTGGGTTCCACCCCCTACCCATCACAAAACACTGTCCCTTGGGTTCCACTCCCTACCCATCTCAAAGCACTGTCCTTTGGGTTCCACCCCCTACCCACCTCCGAGCACTGTCCTTTGGGTTCTACCTCTGAGCACTGTCCTTTGGGTTCTACCTCTGAGCACTGTCCTTTGGGTTCCCCCCCCTACCCACCACTGAGCACTGTCCCTTGGGTTCAACCCCCTACCCACCTCCGAGCACTGTCCTTTTGGTTCCACCACCTACCCACCTCCGAGCACTGTCCCTTGGGTTCCACCCCCTACCCACCTCCGAGCACTGTCCTTTGGGTTCCACCCCCTACCCACCTCAAAGCACTGTCTCTTGGGTTCCACTCCCTACCCACTTCCAAGCACTGTCCCTTGGTTCCACCCCATACCCACCTCTGAGCACTGTCCCTTGGTTCCACCCCATACCCACCTCCAAGCACTGTCCCTTGGTTCCACCCCATACCCACCTCTGAGCACTGTCCCTTGGTTCCACCCCATACCCACCTCCAAGCACTGTCCCTTGGTTCCACCCCCTACCCATCTCTCAGTACCACCCCGTTTCACTCCAAGTATCATTTTGTGATGCCAAGTAATTTGTATGGAATTTGTTAATGATGACGAGAAAAGCAGTAAGATAGATTGCCCTGCAGCCAACAATAGACCTCATCTCAGAGCAACAATAGATCTCCTTGCAACAATAGATCCCCCACAACAATAGACTCCCCCAGCAACAATGGACCCCCCTGCAACAAAATATCACCCTGGCAACAATAGATTCACCCCAGCAACAATAGACCCTAGCAGCAACAACAGGTCTCCTAGCACCCAGCATCAATAGACAATAAAAAGGATTGTTGAAATAAAAATTTACATTTTTTATGATACAAAGTGCACAGAGCTAAATGTTACTCAGAGTTAACATCTACTTTAAACAGACATAATTTTAACTGGATGTAAAGCCAGCACTCGTCCTTGAACTGTACAATCCACTTTATTAGATAACAGGGTAAAACCACAGACACTGCATTGCTAACGTGTTTCAACCACAGAAAGGCCTTACTCATAGCTGGTCGAAACGCGTTAGCCCCATGGTGCCTGTGGTTTTACCCTGTTATGTAATAAAGCAGATTGTACAGCTCAAGGACCAGCAGGGCTGTCTTAATGTACAGCCCAGGGGCCCCCCCAAGTGCATGGAGGTTCCATGATAATCTTGCTGTCCCGGATTTGCTGGGACAGTCACACTTTTTACTAACCTGTCCCAGGATGGCTCAGGAAGCTTGTTGGAACCTGTACTGTGTCTTCCTGATCTCAGTATTGCGCCCTCCTGATCAACCATCCCCCCCCCCCGGGTACTGAGCCCTCCTTCTGCCCCCCCCCCCATATTCCTGTTGATTTATGGCATGTCTGTCAGGAATGGACTTGCCAGTAATGGTGGGACTCACCTGCCTTGTGGGCTGCAGTACCAGGGCTGGCCAGCGGGTGCTCTCAGCAATCAGAGACTCAACCCTGCAGCCAGCCAAACACCTGAAGCTGATTATGCAGGTGTATTTAAGGGATGGCCAGACCTGCAGTCTGGCCTTGGTGTGTGTTTTTCCTGGGCCCTGTATCTTGTTACCTGCATTCCTGTTCCTGTTCCTGTCCCTGTCTCTGTCTGACTGATTCGTTGCTGACCCTGCCTGATCCGGACCTCTGCTGACTTCTCCTGTTTGATCCCTGGCTTGTGACCCCGACCATTCTCTGCCTGCCCCCCTGTACCTACCTGCCCAATTGTTATTGACCCGGCCTGCCTGACGACGCTTGCATTGTATGTATTATCTGTGGGTGGTTTGGTTCGTTTGCACTGTGTTCTGTTTTAGTATTGCACTGCGTTTATGTATTGTTAGTGTTAATAAATTATATTGTTTATATCATATCTGAAGCCTGCGTTTCCCTGCGTCAGTTCACATACCTCTGGTCATACCCTGGAGCCCTGACAATGTCTTTGTATTGTTTAAAATCGATTTTATTTAGAGTACTAATAAATGTATATTTAATTTGATCAGCTGTTTATACTTTAATTCTTGAGAGTAGGTGTGTAAATTGGGACTGGCTGCTTGGGGCCCCAGTGCATTACTTTGCACAGGGGCCGATGACGCTATTAAGATGGCCCTGTCCACCAGGGTCGAGCACAATCAGTTTTCTTCCCTAATGTATATTTAATTTTAACCACAGTCTTTATGTCAGCTCCTTGTGCATCATGGGAAAGAAAGAGCAAACACAGTCTGTAATAAAGGGCAGAATGCACAGTGAGCACCTAAGGGTGATGCTGCCCCTTTATTATTCAATCACAGTCTGGGGTGCTCCATGACCAAGCTGTATTGCTTTAACTGCAGTAGAGAGGTAGCACCTTCCTAGTTAGCTAGGGGGAGCTAGACTCCAATTGTTACTTAGGGCTGAGTAGCAGCCAGGGTGTGATAGCTAGCAGGGGTCAAACTTTGGTAAGGACTGAGAGGCTCAGCAGACCAACCCCTCTGGAATTTCCCCCTCTCTAGAACTTTGGAGAAAGGTCTAGAAGCAGTGGGTGGATCTGAAGAGTGGCTGGACTGTACTCTTGGACGATCCTGGCCAATCCCCAACAGGAGGCTTGGCAGGAGGCCAGGACACCCTTTAAAAGTAACTGAGCCTGCTCAGAAGAAGGAGAGTGGTTACAGAGGGAGTTGGGTTGAAGAAGTGAGAGAGGAAGAGAGACAGGAGCCTGTGAAGGGGGCCAAGAGAGAGAGGGGCTCATCTGCAGGCAGAGGACCTTGGGAGGAAGAAAGCTTTGGACTTCACCGGTGAGTGAGAGGACCACCAGTGTGGCACGGAAGGAGCAGCCCAGCTAGAAGGCCTGGTAGAAACCACCGACCCACCAGCAACACAGGAGAGGGACCAAGTGAGTAGACCTGCACCCCATGGGCCAGATAGGAGCAGGAGCACTCTGGTGAGAAACTGGATTAGCTGCTACTCGGGACTGTTTCGTTATTTAAAGGGACAGGCACTGGATTCCCTGGCCAGGGATTCACCCAGAACTTCATGGATTAAGGAGAATCTGAGGTCTGGGGTGGGACATCAGGAGAGGTTGGCTAGCTCTCCAGAAGAGGATTTTGTTTGCTGTAGAGACTTGTAAATTGTTTCAGGAGGTTTGCCCTCAGTTTTACTTCCATTGGGCATCCCATGCACCCCTTACCCCATCCACGTTTATTATCACCTCATAGAGCATCAAAACGAGCTCAACGACTGGTTGCTCTCTCCTGGTTGCAAGTCTGAAAGAAAATGTGTGTTGCCTGGCTGTGCAGGACTGAAGGGGGACCCAAATCTTCTGCAACTCCTGAGGGGGCAGTGATACAGAGATAAAAGAGGTCACAGCCTGTGCTTGCCTGATAGAGATTCCTCAACTGGAATGGTCGGGTTTGACAGGTACAGCAGTCCACCCATGAGTACTGCACCTCAGCTAGGAATTTATCTGCCTGCCTATAGCTTAAAAAGCCAAATGTAACATATAAATCCCCCGACATCCACAGAGATCTTTTATTTGTTTCATATACATCAAATCTTTGATTTGCTATGGACTGCCAAACCAGCTGGTGACGAGATTGATGAAGATGGTCCCACTGCATAAAATACTCTTCCAGGTCCCGCCATTATTCAGTCCTGATACATTGTTTCCTTATGTCAGCCCTGATGAAGGGGGATTTATGGACCCTGAAATGCGTTGGTTCCTTTAATTATCCCTTTGACCCATACTGGAATAAAATCGTGTCCGGACTATTGAACAGTGATGTGGAGCTTCAATTGTTCTTTCTATTTTGCACACCAACCAGGGCCTTATCCAGGGCCGTGGATCAGGGGGTACCACCAGTCCTTCTGTACGTGGCCCAGGCAGCTGGTGAATTGGATGTGGGCAGGGAGGGTGATCGACACAGTGGGGGGCAATTACTGGAACTGATCCCCTTTCCTCTTTATGGCTCTCTCTGCAGCAGCTGAAAGCTGGCTTCTGCTCCTCTCCCTCCCGCTGGCTTTCAGCTGCTGCAGAGAGAGCCATACAGGGGATCGGTCTCAGTAATTGCCCCCCCCGGTACACCCATCACCCTCCCTGTGCACCATTCTTTTTCCCCTGCTTCCCAGGCCCCTTTTTGCGCCCCCACCCCCTCAGTATTGCCGGCTTCCCAGCTGCAAGCACACAATAGGATTCGTCAGGATTGAGAGTGGGGGAAGGGTCCGGTACATATGTCACATTTACCAGCCCCTTCCGTTCCTGAATGAACACAATGAGTGATTGATTCTGATCGCTCACTGTGTTCATGCATAACTGAAGCATAATAAACTGGGGTTTTTTTGGGGGGGGGGGGTGAGGGGCTGTCAGGTTGGCTGAATGGGGCCCTGCGGTTTCTAACAGCAGCCCTATCTGATTTGGGGGTGCAGTAAAGAAAAGTCAGGGGGCACAATGTCAACACTGTGTAGGAGTCACTGACAGTCTGTCGCACAGTGTCACCCCCTGGGAAACACTAGTATGTATTAGGCTGTCATTAGAATAAACAGACCCTATGCCCCCATATATCAGGTGTCCACATCAGAGTCCCATCCAAAATTAGGGTTTCCATGAGTCCCCCATTACATCAAGGTCCCCATCAGAGTTCCCCCTTTACATCAGGGTCCTCATTAGAATTCCCCCCCTTACATCAGGGTCCCCACCAGAGACCTCCTTACATCAGGGTCCCTGTCAGAGTGCTTTCTTACATATAATCAGTTACTCCATCAGAGTGCCCCTTTACATCAGGTGTCCCCATCACAGAGCGCTCTTACATTAATTGCCCCCACAAGACTGGCTCATGGATCAATGGTGGCACTCTCAGAGACCTGGGGCACCCGGCACCCCCCTAGAATCAGCCCTGATAACAACCAAGTTAAAGCAGATTTTCACCCCTTCCCTTAAAGTGGTTTGTAAACATCAGACATGAAATATGAACAAAGCACATCCCTCTA
The DNA here is from genome assembly GCF_062004578.1 of Staurois parvus. Lineage (NCBI taxonomy): Eukaryota > Metazoa > Chordata > Amphibia > Anura > Ranidae > Staurois > Staurois parvus. The sequence continues at coordinate 24,351 of NW_028318903.1, read as the reverse complement.
TAGTGTGTACTTGCCTCAGTCCAGAGCACTAAGTGTCATTTCTATCTGTTGCCTCCTTCCTCTATCACAGTGTTTCTCAACTCCAGTCCTCATGGACCCCCAACAGGTCATGTTTTCAGGATTTCCATTATTTTGCACAGGTGATTTGATCAGTTTCACTGCCTTAGTAATTACCACAGCTGTTTCATCTGAGGGAAATCCTGAAAACATGACCTGTTGGGGGTCCATGAGGACTGGAGTTGAGAAACACTGCTCTATCAGCATGAGTCAGGTCTGACAAGTTTTCCTGACACTCCTCACCGCCTGTTTTAATCTCGTAATACCTGCACCACCGTGCCTGCAGGACAGTTGTGGCATGGGTCCATCCACTTGAATGGGCTGTGTTTGGTGACAGTAATACCTGCTAAAGTCCGAACATGCTGTGCGACTTCATTGCGACCTCAATAATACATATCAATGCAAGCCGCCACAAAAGTAGTGCAGGAACCTGCGACTTCAATAATACATGTCAATGACACCACAAAAGCAGTGCAGGAAACTTGTTTGGATTCACGGCAACTTGAGTCGCAGGGATAAGCCATTGAAAGACAAGGGATGCAACTTGTCATGCAACTTGGAAGTCGCATGATAAGTCGCATTATTGTGAACCGGGGCTAATGCTGAGCTTTGCAGCCATGGCATGTGTACACCCCCTCCACACAATGTATTAGATTAAGGCTATGGGTCACACCTGTATGTTCTCTGAAAAGCGATCTGCAGTCGCTCACTTCTCAAGAGTGCAGCTAAGCAGCTGCTGTCAGGTGTCCAGGAGGAAAACCTGCCACCTTCTAAATGCCTGTCTTTTTTTTGGTTTTTGGTTTTTTTTACCTGGAGTGTTTCTGTACCACCAGTCACCAACTGAACGTCTGATAGGCAGTGCAGCGGGAGTGCAGGAATGCACAGGGAGCAATAGTATGTACAGTATAAGACTGCCCCTATATCAGGTGTCCCCATCGAAGCCCCCACTTACATCAGGTGTCCCCATCGAAGCCCCCACTTACATCAGGTGTCCCCATCAGAGACCCCACTTACATCAGGTGTCCCCATCAAAGCCTTCACTTACATCAGGTATCCCCATCAGAGCCCCCGCTTACATCAGGTGTCCCCATCAAAGCCCCCACTTGCATCAGGTGTCCCCATCAAAGCCTTCACTTACATCAGGTGTCCCCATCAGAGCCCCCGCTTACATCAGGTGTCCCCATCAAAGCCCCCGCTTGCATCAGGTGTCCCTATCAGAGACCCCACTTACATCAGGTGTCCCCATCAAAGCCCCCACTTGCATCAGGTGTCCCCATCAAAGACCCCGCTTGCATCAGGTGTCCCTATCAGAGACCCCACTTACATCAGGTGTCCCCATCAAAGCCCCCACTTGCATCAGGTGTCCCCATCAAAGACCCTGCTTACATCAGGTGTCCCTATCAGAGACCCCACTTACATCAGGTGTCCCCATCAAAGCCCCCATCAGAGTCCATCAGATATCCTCATCACAGTACCCCCTTAATTCGCAGTCCCCATCAGAGTCCTATCTTACATCAAGGTCCCAATCAAAAATCCCACCCCACATCAGGGTCCCCCCTTACAGCTCATGATTTGCGATAGCGGGTAAAATTGCTGGGATTCTGCCCGTGATCCCAAATCTTGTGGCGTTCGCTGCACAACTCGCAACTCATCTTTGGGTGCCATTATCCCTTAATGGTACTGCCGCAATGGTCGCTCGATGGGATCTCGTTGTATATGTGGAAAATTGCACCTTTCAAAAACACTTAACAAGGAGCAGAACCTTCTTTTTGGGCGATAAATTTGTGTGGGGCATCCTATTCCAGTGACACGCAATATCGCATGTAAATCGCTCAAACAAATCATGAGCAGGAATGGGTCCTACATCAGGTGTCCCCATCAGAGTCTTCCGTTACATCAGAGTTCTTATGGTGCTCTCCTTACATCAGGGTCTCTATGGGTGTGCCCCTTACATCAGGGTCTCTATGGGTGCCCCCCCTTACATCAGGGTCTCTATGGGTGCCCCCCCTTACATCGGGGTCTCTATGGGTGCCCCCCCTTACATCGGGGTCTCTATGGGTGCCCCCCCTTACATCGGGGTCTCTATGGGTGCCCCCCCTTACATCAGGGTCTCTATGGGTGCCCCCCCTTACATCAGGGTCTCTATGGGTGCCCCCCCTTACATCAGGGTCTCTATGGGTGCCCCCCCTTACATCAGGGTCTCTATGGGTGCCCCCCTTACATCAGGGTCTCTATGGGTGCGCCCCTTACATCAGGGTCTCTATGGGTGCGCCCCTTACATCAGGGTCTCTATGGGTGCGCCCCTTACATCAGGGTCTCTATGGGTATCCCCCTTACATCAGGGTCTCTATGGGTGTGCCCCTTACATCAGGGTCTCTATGGGTGTGCCCCTTACATCAGGGTCTCTATGGGTGTGCCCCTTACATCAGGGTCTCTATGGGTGTGCCCCTTACATCAGGGTCTCTATGGGTGTGCCCCTTACATCAGGGTCTCTATGGGTGTGCCCCTTACATCAGGGTCTCTATGGGTGTCCCCCTTACATCAGGGTCTCTATGGGTGTCCCCCTTACATCAGGGTCTCTATGGGTGTGCCCCTTACATCAGGGTCTCTATGGGTGTGCCCCTTACATCAGGGTCTCTATGGGTGTGCCCCTTACATCAGGGTCTCTATGGGTGTGCCCCTTACATCAGGGTCTCTATGGGTGTGCCCCTTACATCAGGGTCTCTATGGGTGTGCCCCTTACATCAGGGTCTCTATGGGTATCCCCCTTACATCAGGGTCTCTATGGGTGTGCCCCTTACATCAGGGTCTCTATGGGTGTCCCCCCTTACATCAGGGTCTCTATGGGTGTCCCCCCTTACATCAGGGTCTCTATGGGTGTCCCCCCTTACATCAGGGTCTCTATGGGTGTCCCCCCTTACATCAGGGTCTCTATGGGTGTCCCCCTTACATCAGGGTCTCTATGGGTGTGCCCCTTACATCAGGGTCTCTATGGGTGTCCCCCCTTACATCAGGGTCTTTATGGGTGTCCCCCTTACATCAGGGTCTCTATGGGTGTCCCCCTTAGATCAGGGTCTCTATGGGTGTCCCCCCTTACATCAGGGTCTCTATGGGTGTCCCTCCTTACATCAGGGTCTCTATAGGTGTGCCCCTTACATCAGGGTCTCTATGCGTGTGCCCCCCCTTACATCAGGGTCTCTATGGGTGCCCCCCCTTACATCAGAGTCTCTAGGGGTGTCACCCTTTGATCAGGGTCTCTAGGGGTGTCCCCCTTTACATCAGGGTTCCTATGGGTGTCTCCTATAAGAGACCCCCTTATATCAGGTGTTCACATCAGAGTCCTTCCTTACCCCAGGGTCAATATGCATGCTCCTCTTACATCAGGGTCCCTATAAGAGACCCCCTTATATCAAGTGTCCACATCAGAGTCCCCCCTTATATCAGGGTACCTATGTGTGGCCGCCCTTACATCAGGTCCCTTATGGGTGTCCCCCTTACATCCGGGTTCCTATAAGAATCCCCCTTATATCAGGTGTCCCCATCAGAGTCCCAGCTTACATTAAAGTCCCTATGGGAGCCCCCCCCCCACCCCAGGTGTCCCCTTAAGAGTCCCCCTTATATTAGGGTCCCTATGGGTGTCCCCGTTACATCAGGGTCCCTATGGGTGTCCCTCCTTGCATTAGAGTCCCGATGGGTGTCCCCCCTACATCAGGGTCCCTATGGGTGTCCCCCCACATCAGGGTCCCTATGTGTGTCCCCCCCACATCAGGTGTCCCTGTAAGACTCCCCCTTATATCAGGTGTCCCCATCAGGCAGACGCATGAGACCTGGGGTACAACTAAACTCTGGGGGACACAGCCCACCCCAGCACCCCTAAATCTGGGTCTCCAATGCCTCCTTTAGAAGATACCAATCCTGGGTGGAGTATTTACAGGCAGATATATCCGGAGCCCCCCCTCCATGCCGCATTGTGTGTCATCGCTGGATCTGCCGGATATTTGCTTCCCTGACTCAGATACAATGTAACACTTTTTGCTGTTTGATCTTCCTATAAACATACAAATCGCAGGAATCGTCCATCGCATGGGATCGGAATGTCGGCCGTCAGTAGAAGCCTCGGATGGAAGCGGCTCGGGATTTTAGGAAGACACGGCTGGTTATACAATGAAAGTTGTCAGCTGATGTCAGCGCCCCTCCCCCTCCTCCTCTGGGTGGGAGGGCCCCGCAGTCAGTTCTGAGCTGCAACTTTCACGAGGAGCTTTAAGTGCGGAACACATGGAGCGCGCGGATCGGTCCTGATCGCAGGGTGAGTGGAGACATCGGCCGATCGGGGGCAGAGCGCAGCATCGCACCACATTCTTCCCGGCACCGACCCCACGACACTAAGGTAAGGGGGGGGTCTGGTCCGCAGAGCTGACACTCTGGGTGATGGGTGCTGCCTTCCTCCTATGCATGGAGTGTGCTGTCACCGGGGGGGGCACTTACTTTATCCCAGCCTGGCATCTTCAGGGTTACATCTCTGCCCACACCGCTTACATAACCCCATCCCTTAACCCCTTCCTGCCCGATGCCTCCTAGGATCACTCACCATCAGGATGTAAAGGGTTAACCCCCCCCCCCCTCCTCATTGTTGGGGGTATTTTTGTCCCATGGTGATGGGAGATGAAATTTTTGGCACAGATTTTTTTTTTAATGTCAGCAGAAGGATTGGCTTTGGGGGGGGGGGGAGGGGAAGAAGCAATATACAGTCATTGCAATATATATTAATGGTTGGGGGTCTGATTGTCTTTTGAGGGTCGTGAAGGGATTGTGTCCCCGATTGGACCGTCTGTGAGCCTTCTTCTGGATCAACTGAGGATGCTGGGGGCTGGTTTCTGGTATTTGGTGTTGAAGTCGATGGTTCTGTGTCTTTTTTTTTTTTTTTCGCCAAGCCTGACTTTGTAACAATGTAACACTATAAACATTATTACAATGTATCTGGTTGGTGCTGCTGCATTGTTGCCCCTTTGATATGCTCCCCCCCCCCAGTTCTGTTCTTGCCCCCCCCCCCCCCCAAGAAGAAGAACAAGGTTAGACCCCTATGTGACCCATCACCCATAGCAACACAAAGACGGTTAGGAGGATAACTGCATCTAACTGACACCTGATTGCCTTTAGTGGGCACCGGTGTTTCATTGTTGCCCCTTTGAAATGCCCCCCCCTAGTTCTGTTCTTGCCCCCCATTCCAGAGGAAGAACAAGGTTAGACCCCTCTGTGACCCATCACTCATAACAACCCAAAGATGGTTAGGAGGATAACTGCATCTAACTGACACCTGATTGCCTTTAGCAGGCACCGGTGCTTCATGGTCGCCACTATGATCTGCCCCTGTGTCTTTTCCTGCCCCCCCCCCCCCCACCAGGAGATCCTGAGGAAGAACAAGATTCAGACCTCTCTGTGACCCATCACCCATAGCAACCCAAAGATGGTTAGAAGGATAACTGCATCTAACTGATACCTGGTTGCCTTTAGCAGGCACTGGTGCTGCATTAATCTGCCCCCCCCCCCAGTTCTTTTCTTGCCCCCATCTAGAGCAAGGACAAGGTTCAGACCCTTCTGTGACCCACCACCCATATCAACCCAAAAACGGTTAGGAGGATAATTGCATCTAGCTGACACCTGGTTGCTTTTAGAAGGCACTGGTGCTTCATTGTTGCCACTATGATCTGCCCCTTATGTCTTTTCCTTACCCCCCCCCCCCCCACACACCATCAGGAGATCCAGAGGAAGAACAAGATGCAGACCCCTCTGTGACCCAACACCCATAGCAACCCAAAGAAGGTTAGGAGGGTGACTGCATTTAACGAACATCTGGTTGCCTTTAACAGGCATTTTGGCTGCATTGATCTGCCCCCCTAGTTCTTTTCTTGCCCCCACTTCAGAACAAGAACAAGCTTAGACCCCTCTGTAACCCACCACCCATAGCAACCCAAAGCAGGTTAGGAGGATAACTGCATCTAACTGACACCTGGTTGCCTTTAGCGGGCACTGGTGCTGCATTGATTTGCCCCCCCCCCCAGTTATTTTCTTGCCCCCACTCCAGAGGAAGAACAAGGTTCAGACCCCTCTGTGATCCACCACCCATAGCAACCCAGAGAAGTTTAGGAGGATAACTACAACTAACTGACACCTGGTTGCCTTTAGCGGGCACTGATGCTTCATTGCTGCTACTATGATCTGCCCCTTTTGTCTTTTCCTGCCCCCCCCCCCTCCCTACCAGGAGACCTAGAGCAAGAACAAGGTTCAGACCCCTCTGTGACCCACCTAAGGAAGGTTAGGAGGATAACTGCATCTAACTGATACCTGGTTGCCTTCAGCGGACAGCTGTGCTTTTTTGTTGCCCTTCTGATCTGCCTCTTATGTCTTTTCTTGCCCCCCCACCAGGGGATCCAAAGGAAGAGCAAGGTTCATACCCTATTGTGACACACCACCAATACCAACCCAAAGAAGGTTAGGAAGGTAACTGCATTTAACTGACACCTGGTTGCCTTTAGCAGGCACTGGTGCTTCATTGATCTGTGCACTTAGTTCTTTTCTTGCCCCCACTCCAGAGCAAGAAACAAGGATTGACCCCTCTGTGACCCACCACCCAACGAAGATTAGGAGGATAACTGCATCTTATGGACACCTAGTTGCTGTTAGTGTGAACTGGTGTTTCTTTGTTGCCCCTCTGATCTGGCCCCTTAGTTTTTTTCTTGCCCCTCTCCAGGAGATTCAGAAGAAGATCAAGGTTCAGACCCCTCTGTGACGCACAACCTGTAGCAACCCAAAGGAAGATAGGAGGATAACTGCATGTAACTGACACCTGGTTGGCTTTAGTGGGTACTGGTGCTTCATTGTTGTCTCTCTGATCTGACCCTTAGTTCTTTTCTTGCCACCCGTCAGGAGATTCAACAGAATTACGAAGTTCAGACTGCTCACCCATAGCAACCCAATGAAGGTTAGAAGGATAACCTCATCTATCTGACACCAGGTACCTGGTTGCCTTTAGTAAGCACTAGTGCTACATTGCTGCCCCTCTTTTCTGCTCCCCTGGGTCTTCTCTTGCCCTCCCACCAGGAGATCCAGAGGAAGAGCAAGATTGAGACCCCTCTCTAGCCCACCACCCAAAGGGACTTTGCAAAGGAGTTTAGGAGGATAACTGCATGGCTAACACTGGCTAAATCCTGGGCACTAGTGCTGCATTATTGCCCTTCTGATCTACCCTCCTAGTTCTTCTCTTGCCCCTCACCTGGAGATCCAGAGGAAGAACAAGTTTCAGGACACTTCTGTGACCCACCACCCATAGCAACCCAAAGGAGGTTAGGGGGATAACTGCATCCAACTGACACCGGGTAAATCTTGGTTGGCTTTAGTAGGCATTAGTGTTTCATTATTGCCCTTCTGATCTACCCTCCTAGTTCTTCTCTTGCCCCTCACCTGGAGATCCAGAGGAAGAACAAGGTTCAGGACACCTCTGTGACCCACCACCCATAGCAACCCAAAGGAGGTTAGGAAGATAACTGCATCTAACTGACTTCAGGTAAATCCTGGTTGCTAAGGGTTACAAGACAACTGCGATCCTTGTACTTTTTTATGTAAGCTCTGAAGTGGCCATCAAGCCTTAAAAAGACTTCATTAATGGTTGAAGTCTTTTATTTTCTCATTGGAAAATGCTGGCCGATTGCTGGGCAATTTTGTAGCAATTCGGTGGTTCTCAATGAGCTGTACGCTACAACCATTCCCTAGATTCCAGCAACTGAATGATCAATAATGGGCTGGGAAATGAGGCTCCTTTGATTGATCCCAAGCTTGAAAACCAAGATACGCTTGTGGTTGAAAGCTGATCGAAAGCGACAAAAACTGGCAAGTGTATGAGCGGCATTAGCGGCAATAAATGGTCCCCTGATACTGGCGTATTCACACCGCTTCGCCACAGAGCAGCGCCATTCCCCTCCGTGCCGCCGACGATCGGCATGCTCTTTCTCTGCTCGTAATAAAATAGCTCTTGTACAACCTATGAATGCCCCGCTACGAAGATGATTGCTCCGCATGACGTCAAGCCGATCCGTCTGCGAACAGTTACTCCGCGTGTAACAAAATTGCTCTCCATGTCATGAGATTATTCGTGCTATTAAAGTGTGCCATGAGCCTCTTCTGTGATCTGTGCCGTCTAGGTTGGAGACCCTGAAATTGCGCAGCGTGCTATTACACTGCTCGTTGCTTTTGTTTGGTGTCAGTTTGCAGAGCGTGCCGCGTGCGAGCGATATGATTTCTGTACGATCAATACAACGTTCTACGCAGATGAATAACTGAAGTCCTGAATCGTTCCTCCGCTCTTCTCCTCCGCCCTAAGAGCAATGTGTTAAATTAAAGTGTATCTGAACCCCGAAATATGAAAATAAATATTGCAGCTTAATGCTTATTAGATGTGGTGGCCGCATTAGTTTTCTTTTACCAGTTTTTTTCCTTTTATTTTTACCTAATGATTCTGCCAGTAACATACTTCCTATCCTAGGGTGACAACACTCACTCAGCATACTGTATCAGGACAACAGAAACAGGATAAGGTAGGATTCCACTACTCGCCTAACACAGAGATAGCTAGGAACAATGTAACAGATAACAGTGAGCACTAATATGAGCTCTCTATGACTAGCTACGACTTATCTATGACAAGTAACAAATATGACTCTTTCATCATCTAAGTCTTATCTGTGACAAGTAACAAACATGGACTATCTATTGACTATCTACAATAATCTATGACAAGACATACATATGGACTAAGACATACATATAGACTATCTCCAACTATCTATGACAAGACACACATATGGACTATGTAGGACTATCTCCATCTATGACAAGACACACATATGGACTATCTCCAACTATCTATGACAAGACACACATATGGACTATCTCCAACTATCTATGACAAGACACACATATGGACTATTTAGGACTATCTCCATCTATGACAAGACACACATATGGACTATTTAGGACTATCTCCATCTATGACAAGACACACATATGGACTATCTCCAACTATCTATGACAAGACACACATATGGACTATCTACAACTATCTATGACAAGACACACATATGGACTATTTAGGACTATCTCCATCTATGACAAGACACACATATGGACTATCTCCAACTATCTATGACAAGACACACATATGGACTATCTCCAACTATCTATGACATATCTATGACAAGACACACCTATGGACTATCTCCAACTATCTATGACAAGACACACATATGGACTATCTCCAACTATCTATGACAAGACACACATATGGACTATTTAGGACTATCTCCATCTATGACAAGACACACATATGGACTATTTAGGACTATCTCCATCTATGACAAGACACACATATGGACTATCTCCAACTATCTATGACAAGACACACATATGGACTATCTACAACTATCTATGACAAGACACACATATGGACTATCTCCAACTATCTATGACAAGACACACATATGGACTATTTAGGACTATCTCCATCTATGACAAGACACACATATGGACTATCTCCAACTATCTATGACAAGACACACATATGGACTATCTCCAACTATCTATGACATATCTATGACAAGACACACCTATGGACTATCTCCAACTATCTATGACAAGACACACATATGGACTATCTACAACTATCTATGACAAGACATACATATGGACTATCTCCAACTATTTATGACAAGACAGACCTATGGACTATCTACAACTATCTATGACAAGGAACACATATGGACTATCTTCAACTATCTATGGCATATCTATGACAAGACACACATATGTCATAGATAGTTTTATATAGTCCACATGTGTGTCTTGTCTTAGATAGTTGTACATAGTTCATATGTGTGTCTTGTCATAAATAGTTGTAGATAGTCCTAGACAGGGGCGGACTGACCATTTGGAAACTCGGGCACTGCCCGGGGTCAGTAGGGGGCCCCCTGAGATGCCCCTGTTACCTTTTTAATAGGCTTTTTTGAGTTTGGGCAAGGACACAGGGGTCCCATGATCCCCTATTGCCCGGGGGCCCCATGAGTTGTCAGTCCGCCCCTGGTCCTAGATAGTCCATATGTGTTCCTTGTCATAGATAGTTGTACATAGTCCATATCTATGACAAGACACACACATGGACTGTCTATGATTATCTACAGCAAGCAACAAACATGGACTATCTATTGCCTATCTGCGACTTTTCTATAACAAGTAACAAATATGAACTCTCTATCACCATTTAAGACTTCTCTGACAAGTAAGTAACAAATTTTGACTATTTATGACTATCTCCAACTTATTTATAAAAAGGATAAGGCTACAGAATTCCACTACTCTTCTAATACAGAGATAGCTAGGACCAATGTAAGAGATAACAGTCAGCACAAATATGGAGTTTCTACACAAAGTAATAAATATGGACTATGACTATTGTGACAGTGTGGCGATCTGTCACCCAGGATTCTCAACAAGGCAGGTTGAGGGGCTCCAGGGTAAGTGTTTGATATGGAGGAAAGTGGCTTTTCACTTTCCTCCTTTGGTTGTAAGGTCTGTTTTGGGATCAGGAGCCTGGAGATTTCAGAGATCTGGGAGGGATGAAATCTAAAATCCTGGGACCAGGTTTTGGGAATGGCCAGGAGATTGATTGCACAGGTGTGTGCAGGCCTTTTCATAGAGTCAGGACCAGGGTTCTGAGCTCCACCCCGGCAGATAGGAGTCAGGAGGGCTCCACCCCGGCAGATAGGAGTCAGGAGGGCTCCACCCCGGCAGATAGGAGTCAGGAGGGCTCCACCCCGGCAGATAGGAGTCAGGAGGGCTCCACCCCGGCAGATAGGAGTCAGGAGGGCTCCACCAAGGAGAGGTGGAAGCCAAAAGCGGCAAGGAGCTGCTTGGGAGTAGCTGTGTGCTAATGGCCAGCTGTGTGCGAGAGCCACATTTTTGAAAGCGTCTGCAGGAGACAGACGTAAGCCTGAAGAGGAAGGCCAGTGGAAATTTGTGTATATCTGAGAGAGCCAGGAGGCTGAATTTTGTTTATGTGGATGATAAATACCCCTGTGTGGGAAACTTCTGATGTTTTGAACTTTCATTTAAATAAAAGTGGACTAAAAAGGCCTTAAAAAAGAGAGAGTTGCTGTGTGCATTTAACCAAGCTCTACCATTTGAAGCGAGTTCCCACACTATCTACAACTTGTCTATGGCAAGTAACAAATGCGGCCACCTATGACCATTTATTACTTCTCTATGACAAGTAATAATACTGAACGATCTATGACTTTCTACGGCTTATCTACGACAAGTAACAGATACGGAGTATAAATATCTAAAACTTATTGATGGCATGTAACAAATATGGCCTCCTATGACCATTTACGACTTATCTATGACAAGTAACACATGTGAACTATCCATGACTATCTACAACACATCTACGACAAGTAACACATTTGGACTATCTACGACTTATCTATGACAATCAACACATGTGGACTATCTATGACTATCTACAACACATCTACGACAAGTAACACGTGGCCTATCTATGACAAGTAACCGATATGGAATATCTATGGACTATGACCATCTATGATGTCTTTGCAACAAGTAACAAAGATGGACTATCTATTGACTATCTACAATTCATCTATGACAAGTAACAAATAGATTGCCTATGACTATCTACAAAATGTACAACAAGTAACAAATATGGACTATCTATGACATATCTACAACAAATAATAGATATGGACTTTTTATGGACTATCTATGACTTATCTGCAAATAGTAACAAATCTGCATGACTGGGACTTTTCGGGTACCGTAATTATTTACAATTAGGATGTAACTTTGTACTAAAAATATCTGTTTAGTTGTACATATTTATTTGAAAACTTAAGACTCCCACATAGTAAAAGCACAGGCTGGATAGTCCATAGTGATATGGTGCCATAGTACTGGTCCAGACACAGTAAAATATAAATGGATTGAGTGATGGTTATCTCTTGGCTTTGTTTCAGTTTTTAGTCGCTCACACGTTCCTCTCACTCCATCTCGGTAGAGTTGCTGACTGTCGCTAGTCATATTCTGGAAATATCTGACAAGTGTCAAGATTGAGGATTTGGAGGGAGCCAGACTGTTCTAGAATCCAGAAATATGTTTTCCATCATAAAAAATAAAACCCCAAATAGCTACCCAACACATTTCAGGAGTTGTCAAGTTCCCCTCTCCCCTTCCTAAGGCCTGAAAGTCATGACTGGGATGTCAAGGGCAGATTAGTAAAATCTGGGGTACAGTTATGTATGTATCAGAATCATCACTGAGTCATTGTCCATGCAAGTTTTTATGCATTTGTTTTCGTTGACTAATTTGAATCCATTATGAGGATTATACAGATTTCTTGGTTGAAGCATCTTACAGGGACCCGTGTCGTCCTCTACAATGACAGGGCGGCTTCTCCTTGTGGAAACACACATTGGAAAGCCAGTGCCTGGAGCAATGTTTGGTATATCGGATCCCATCGTACCATCATCAGATCAGTGGAAGGTGAAGTTCCAGGAGCTTGGGCAATTTGGGAATTTAATATTTGAGCTTGCTATTCTTAGAAAAAAAATTGAATAAGGATGATAAGGATGGCTGCATGCCCTAGAATGTGTCATGATGGATGCAGGTTGTAGTAGAAGTGTGATGTTAATGGATGGCACCCTCCCCGGTGGCTTGTCTTGTCGTATTATACACACCTTGTCACCCATTCTGCTTGCATTTCTGTATAGACAAATGTTGGAGCAATGCTGATGATGGCTCCCCCATAGGCCTAAATATACACAGCTGGTCTTTATTGGGGGGGGCTTTTTTATTTTTTCTCGTTGAAGATCATGTACCTGATGGGTTAATGGGCTCCACAGACTGGCCTTAAGGTTGGACTCCACAGACTGGCCCTAAGGTTGAGTTGAAGGGCTCCACAGACTGGCCCTAAGGTTGGGTTAAAGGGCTCCACAGACTGGCCCTAAGGTTGGGTTGAAGGGCTCCACAGACTGGCCCTAAGGTTGGGTTGAAGGGCTCCACAGACTGGCCCTAAGGTTGGGTTGAAGGGCTCCACAGACTGGCCCTAAGGTTGGGTTGAAGGGCTCCACAGACTGGCCCTAAGGTTGGGTTGAAGGGCTCCACAGACTGGCCCTAAGGTTGGGTTGAAGGGCTCCACAGACTGGCCCGTAAGGTTGGGTTGAAGGGCTCCACAGACTGGCCCGTAAGGTTGGGTTGAAGGGCTCCACAGACTGGCCCGTAAGGTTGGGTTGAAGGGCTCCACAGACTGGCCCGTAAGGTTGGGTTGAAGGGCTCCACAGACTGGCCCGTAAGGTTGGGTTGAAGGGCTCCACAGACTGGCCCGTAAGGTTGGGTTGAAGGGCTCCACAGACTGGCCCGTAAGGTTGGGTTGAAGGGCTCCACAGACTGGCCCGTAAGGTTGGGTTGAAGGGCTCCACAGACTGGCCCGTAAGGTTGGGTTGAAGGGCTCCACAGACTGGCCCGTAAGGTTGGGTTGAAGGGCTCCACAGACTGGCCCGTAAGGTTGGGTTGAAGGGCTCCACAGACTGGCCCGTAAGGTTGGGTTGAAGGGCTCCACAGACTGGCCCGTAAGGTTGGGTTGAAGGGCTCCACAGACTGGCCCGTAAGGTTGGGTTGAAGGGCTCCACAGACTGGCCCGTAAGGTTGGGTTGAAGGGCTCCACAGACTGGCCCGTAAGGTTGGGTTGAAGGGCTCCACAGACTGGCCCGTAAGGTTGGGTTGAAGGGCTCCACAGACTGGCCCGTAAGGTTGGGTTGAAGGGCTCCACAGACTGGCCCGTAAGGTTGGGTTGAAGGGCTCCACAGACTGGCCCGTAAGGTTGGGTTGAAGGGCTCCACAGACTGGCCCGTAAGGTTGGGTTGAAGGGCTCCACAGACTGGCCCGTAAGGTTGGGTTGAAGGGCTCCACAGACTGGCCCGTAAGGTTGGGTTGAAGGGCTCCACAGACTGGCCCTAAGGTTGGGTTGATGGGCTGCTCCTGGATCCTGCATCAGTCTGTCCAGCTCTCCTTTAATGGTTGAGTATATTCTATTCTATGTTATTAATACATTAGAGACAGGACGAGCATTGGGCTTCACAGTTATTGCACATTAATATCCTTGCTGACAGTGTGAGTACATCATTGCAGCTATTTGACCTGACAAACGCTTTTCGAGGTGGATTTATTGCTTTTCGGCTCCATAGATGCGAAGAAGTGTGACGCATATTTTTTTCGACAAGTGTATTTGGACTTATTTTTGGGGCAGAGGATCAGGCACACTTCCTGTTCGATGGGATATTCTGTCCATTTTAATGTTGAAATATTTAAAGATGGGAGAGGGAACGGCTTTATGGAGCAGTTTATGGAAACACAGATGAGGATGATGTGGAAGGAATACGTTGTACGGTTATGTAAAGTGATAATCTTACTGACTGTAATCCGTTACTTCTCAACGTCTTATTTTTGAAAGCGAAATTGATATTTTAAAAGGAAAAAAAAAAAGACAAAAATGTTTTCTTTCGGTGAAGCTGACAGGCAGCTGAGCTCAGTCTGAAGGGAAAAAAAATATTATAAAATCATTTAAAAGGTGAATTTCGAGGCAAATGTAAAAAGACTCGAATGAATGCAACTCTGTAACAAAGTAATATATTCTGGTTTAAAAAATGTGATGTATTCATAACTGAAATCCCTTCTATTGCTCTCAGCCTCCTCCAAATTTCCAAATTCCTTTGTTCCTGTGATCTGACTTCCTGTTAGAGGGTGGCTACATTCGTTCCCTATGGACCCAGTGTATGTAGTAGTGTAGCCACTCTCTCTTGCTCACTCCCGAGATGGACTATGGACCATAGACTATGGATTATATTTGGGGACTAAAGATATTGTTTATTGTTACTTTAATACATCATTCAATGTTTTTTTTTTTTTTTTTAATGCAAACAGCCTTTCTTAGGGCACATGTACACTGCAGCTGATAAACTGACGTTCAGGAGCTTTTCTGCATTTTTGTTTCAGCAGCCCCTGAACTCTCCCTAATGTTTTCCTATGTGTCCATGTACACACCTTCGTTTACAAGCATTTGAGTTTAGAGTCATTTTTTTAAAATGCAGAAAACTTGCGTTCAGCAGTCAATTTTTATCAACATTTCAAACGCAAAATGCTTGTAAACGCAGGAAAACGCGCTGATAAGCATTTGCAAATTTTTTTTTTGACTCTTCCAGTTCCTGATGCTGTCCAGAGCCTTTTTTTCATTATGAAAAATGCATGCAAAGAGTTTTCAAGGTACTCAGATGGACAAAACACTGAACACAGGAATTTCCTATCAAGCTTGTCACACATTGTAATGACGAATTCACACCGCAGACCTCTCCCTCCCTTGGAACCAAAAGATATGTTAATGACCGTTCACATCTCAGACCTCTCCCACCCCTTGGAAACAAAAGATATGTTAATGACCATTCACACCTCAGACCTCTCCCGCCCTTGGAAACAAAAGATATGTTAATGACCATTCACACCTCAGACCTCCCCCACCCCTTGGAAACAAAAGATATGTTAATGACCATTCACACCTCAGACCTCCCCCACCCCTTGGAAACAAAAGATATGTTAATGACCATGCACACCTCAAATTCCTCAGGAAGACCCCCTGCCAGTTGACCTTAATGACTCCACCAGACACCTTTCCCACCCTTGGAAACAAAAGAAATGTTAATGAGCAACTCTTGTCACCCATTCTGCTTGCATTTCTGTACTGAAAAATGTTGGAGCAATGCTGATCACTGCTCCCCCATAGGTCTAAATATACACAGCTGGTCTATTTCTGGGGGGGGCATTTTTATTTTTTCCCATGGAAGATCATGTACCTGATGGATTGATGGGATCCACAGACTGGCCCTAAGGTTGGGTAGAAGGGCTCCACAGACTGGCCATAAGGTTGGGGTTGATGGGCTCCACAGACTGGCCCTAAGGTTGGGGTTGATGGGCTCCATAGACTGGCCCTAAGGTTGGGTTGAAGGGCTCCTCCTGGATCCTGCATCAGTCTGTCCAGCTCTGTGCCTAAATATACACAGCTGGTCTTTTTCGGGGGGCATTTTTATTCCCATGGAAGATCATGTACCTGATGGATTGATGGGCTCCACAGACTGGCCTTAAGGTTGGATTGATGGGCTCCACACACTGGCCCCAAGGTTGGGGTTGATGGGCTCCACAGACTGGCCCTAAGGTTGGGGTTGATGGGCTCCACAGACTGGCCCTAAGGTTGGGGTTGATGGGCTCCACAGACTGGCCCTAAGGTTGGGGTTGATGGGCTCCACAGACTGGCCCTAAGGTTGGGGTTGATGGGCTCCACAGACCTGCCCTAAGGTTGGGGTTGATGGGCTCCACAGACCTGCCCTATGGTTGGGGTTGATGGGCTCCACAGACTGGCCCTAAGGTTGGGGTTGATGGGCTCCACAGACTGGCCCTAAGGTTGGGGTTGATGGGCTCCACAGACTGGCCCTAAGGTTGGAGTTGATGGGCTCCACAGACTGGCCCTAAGGTTGGGGTTGATGGGCTCCACAGACTGGCCCTAAGGTTGGGGTTGATGGGCTCCACAGACTGGCCCTAAGGTTGGGGTTGATGGGCTCCACAGACTGGCCCTAAGGTTGGGGTTGATGGGCTCCACAGACTGGCCCTAAGGTTGGGGTTGATGGG